>NC_057348.1:91657991-91959991 GCF_016509475.1 Prionailurus bengalensis | reverse complement strand
TCCATGATGTATTATTATTAGTGTTGCTTTAAACAATTATTTCTAGTGAAATTTAAATAATAAAAAAAAATTGTTATATCTCCTCACCTAGTTACCATTCCCATGATCTTAATTTAATTTTTGTGGAGATGCAGATTTCCCTTTGGTAGTGTTTTTCCATTCTTGCAGTGTGGGTCTGCTGGTGATGAATTCTTTTAGCTTTGGTATGTCTGAAAGTTTCATTTCACCTTTGTTTTTAAAACATATATTTTGAATTCTGGGTTATGGCTTCATTGTTTCAGTATTTTAAAGATGTTGCTCCCGTGTCTTTTAGCCTGCATTGTTTCCAAAGAAATCTGCTGTTAACATTACCTTTGTGCCTCTGTTTCTTAATGTGTCTTTTTTCTTATTTGCATTTCGGATTTTCTCTTTTATCATGGGTTTTAAACAATTCGATTGTGATGTGCTTTAGTGTAATTTTCTTCATGTTTCTTGTGCTTGTTGAGGTTCTTGTTTATGGGAGTGTATAGTTTTCATCAAATTTAGAAAATATTCACCTATTATTTCTTGAAATATTTTTATGCCTTTAACCCAATTTTGGGCACTTCAGTTAGGCATGTATTGGAATATTTCAGGTTGTATCACAACCTATTAATGCTTTATGTATATTTTTAGCACTTTTTTTCCTCTCTGTGTTTCCCACTGGATATTTTCTATTGCTGCTTTCAAGTTCAGTAACCTTTCCTGCAATGTCTAATGTGCTGTTAGTTTCAATTAGTATGGTTTTAATCTCAGACATTGAAGTATTTCATCTTTAAAAGTTCAGTTTGTATCTTTCATGACTCTACTTAGCATGTTCAACTTTTCCTCTAGCTTTTTGAACATATGGAATAAAGTTATAATAAGTTTTTAAATGACATTTTACTAATTCTATCATCTGTGCCATTTCTGGGTTAGTTTTGATTGATTGATTTTTCTCATACTTGCCTGCTTTTTTGCATGCCTTATAATTTTTGCTTAGATGCCATTCATTGTGAATTTTTGTTTACTGAGCACATTTTTTATTCCTGTAAATATTCTTGATCCCTGTTCCATGGCATAGTTGAGTTTCTTAGAAATAGTTTGATCTATTGGGGGTCTTGCTTTCAGAATTTTTAGACTTTTGTCTTGAGTAAATTTTCACTGAGACAAGAAAGTTCTGAGTACTGTCTCCTGTGAAATACAGAATTTTCCACTCCATCTGGTAGGATTAAGCACTTTTCACAAATTTTTTTCTAATAATTTTGGGTGATTCTTTCCTGAGTCCTGGGTTGTCTCCACACACATATGAACTGACCAGAACTCTACTAAATAATCACAAGGCACCCTATGCAGAAATCCGGAGCTGTCTGTGTATTTCTCTCCTCTCTGGAACTCTTTCCTACAAAGTTTAGCCACCTTGGGTTCCCTGAACACCCAGATCTATTTCCTTAAGTAAAGAAAACTTCCAGACTAGACTTGAGCTCCCTCTTTTTATGTTATGCCCAGAACTTTCTCCAGGCAGTACAAAGGCACTCATGTGGGACATGCTAAACTTCTTTGTTCCTACTTCATAGGGATCTCTGTCTTTACTGACTGACATAAAATTTCTTCAGAGTAATTGTTTTAAATATTTTGACTGTCTTTTGTTTTGTTTTGTTTTTAACTTGTTTCAGACAGAAGGTAAATATAGTCTATTTTCTGATCTGGAGGTCTCTTCCTTTTTTTAAACATTTAATCCGTCTGGAGCTTGTGAAAACACTTTGCATTGATTCACACTCACGTATTTTGCTGGTGCATTTTTATTATATTTGTAACACAAGGCAGAAGGATGCCTGATTCTTTCTACTATGCAAAAATCTGAGAACTTAATGCCTCAGGTTTAAAATAACCTTGCTTAATTGCAATTATTAATTCAAAATGTTTTATAGATTCAAGTGAGACTTTAGCTGAAATGGCTTTGAATAAAGACTGAAGGCAACCTTACATTTTGAAGAAGTAATTTTTAACATAATGTGTTTTCTTGTTCTCCTATTTGTCAATGATTGTCAATGATTCACATGTTACCCGTTCAGTATTTATGATAAAAAACATAAAATGTTAGGTTGAGTCTACTCTTATTTTTTTATCTTGAATTCCTTTAAAAAAATTAAAAATATATCAAATGTTTCTTTTTGAATAGACAATATCCTTCCCTTTTGGTGAGTTCGATCTGAACTTTATTAGAATGCAGGCATACCTTGTTTTATTGCACTTCATAGATACTGTATTTTTTACAGGTTGGCATTTGTGGCAACCCTGTGTTAAACACATTCACCAGCACCATTTTTCCAGAAGTATTTGCTCACTTCAAGGCTCTGTGTCACCTTTTGGTAATTCTCACAGTTTTTCAAACACTTTCATAATTATCATGTTTGTTTTCACAGTAACAGTGATCATTCATGTTACTGCTGTAATTGTTGTAGGATACCATGAACCGTGCTCATGTAAGATGCAAACCTAACTGGTGAATGTGTGTGTTCTGACTACTCCATCAACCAGTCATTCCTCCATATCTCTCCCTCTCCGTGGGCCTCTCTATTCCCTGAGACACAACAATATTGAAATCAGGCCAATCAGTTACACTCCAATGGCCTCTAAATGTTCAAATAAGAGTCACACATCTCTCATTTCAAATCAAAAGCTAGAAATGATCAAGCTTAGTGAAGAAGATACATCAAAAGCTGAAACAGGCTGAAATCTAGGCCTCTTGCACCAAACAGTGAGCCAAATTGTGAATGCAAACAAAAAGTACTTGAAGGAAATTACTATTGTTACCCCAGTCAACACATGAATGATAAGAAAGTAACACAGCCTTACTGCTGATATGGAGAAAGTTTAGTGGTCTGGATAGATCAAACCAGCCATAACTTTCCCTTAAACCAAAGCCTAATCCAGAGCAAGGGCCTAACTCTCTTCAATTCTATGAAGGCTGAGAGAAGTGAGGAAGCTGCAGAAGAAAAGTCTGAAGCTGGTGGAATTTGGTTCATGGGGTTTATGGAAAGAAACCATCTCAGTAAGATACAAGTGCAAGGTGAAGCAGCAAGTGCTGATGTAGAAGCTGCAACAAGTTGTCCAGAAGATCTAGCTAAGATAATTCATGAAGGTGGTTCCACTAAAGAACGGATTTTAAATGTCAGTGAAACAACCTTATATTGGAAGAAGATGCCATCGATCACTTTTACAGTTGGAGAGAAGTCAATGTCTGGCTCCAAAGCTTCAAAAGATAGGTGATTTCTCTTGTTAGGGGCTAATGTAGCTGGTGACTTTAGGTTGAAGTCAATACTCAGCTACCATTATGAAAATCCTAGAGCCCTTAAAAATTACACTAAATCTATTCTGCCTGTGCTCTATAAATAGAACAAAATATGGATGACGACACATCTGTTTAAAACATGGTTTACTAAATATTTTAAACCCATTGTTGAGATATACGACTCAAGAATAAGATTCCTTTCAAAATGTTACTCTTCATTGACAATTCATCTGGTTACCCAAGAGTCCTGATGGAAACTTACAGTGGGATTAAGGTTGTTTGCATGCCTGCTAACACAATGTCCATTCTGTAGCCCATGGATCAAGGAGTCATTTTGACTTTTAGTCTTACTAGTTAAGAAATACTTTTCATAAGGTTTTATTTAGCTGTCATAGTAGTGATTTTTGAAGTATTAAATTGAAAATCTTCTGGGAAGGTTCACTGTTCTAGATGCCATGAAGAACATTCATGTTTCATGAGAAGAAGAAAATATCAACAGGAACAAGAGGGTGGACAAAGTATATTCCAGTCCTCATGTATGACTTTGAAGGGTTCAAGACTGCAGTGGAAAAAGTTACTGCAGATGAGGTGGAAATAGCCAGAGAACTAGAATTGGATGTGGAGCCTGCAGATGTGACTGAATTGTTGCAGTCTCGTGATAAAACTTTAAAGGATAAGGAGTTCTTTCTTACGGATAAGAAAAGAAAGTGGTTTCTTGAGATGAAAAATACTCCTGGTGAAGATGTTGTGAAAATTGGTGGAACCCCAAAAAAGGATTTAGAATATTACATAAATTTAGTTGATAAAGCATTGGCAGGGTTTGAAAGGAATGACTCAAATTTTGAAAGAAGTTCTACTGTGGGTCAAACGTTATCAAACAGCCTCAGATGCTACAGCAAAATTGCTTGTGGAAGGAAAAGTAATTGAAAGTGGCAAATTTCAGTGTTGTCTTTATTGTTTATTTTAAGAAATTGTCACAGCTACCCCAACACTCAGCAACTACAACCCCAATTAGTCAATGGCCATCAACACTGAGGCTAGACCCTCCACCAACAAAAAGATTGACAACTCACTGAAAACTCCAATGATGGGTAGCATTTTTTAGCAAGATGGTTATTTTTAAAGTAAGGTATATACCTTGTTTTTTTATATACATAATGCTATTGGACACTTAAGAGACTAGAACAGAGTGTAAAGTAACTTTTATATGCACTGAGAAAAGACAAATTCATTTGATTTACTTTATTGCGGTGGTCTGGAACCAAACCCGCAATATCTCCAAAGTATGCCTATATTCAGGTCAATGTGAATCATGGTAAATGAAGTGAGATATGAAACAACAAAGTTGGAAAGAATACAGATGCAAGAGCGAAATAAATCACTGAAGTGTTGGGAAATGTGTCCGATGAGGAAAGGCCAAACGACTAAGTGTATATACCTAAGAAAATTGAAAGGAAACTTAATAGCACGTTTCATGTATATAAAAGAAAATTTTATGGGTGGCAGTGAGCAGCTATTTTGTTTGTAAATTGAGGGCAGAACTTGAATAGTCTCCTAGATGATCGTGCTGTCACATGCCTCATTTTCTTCATGCTATGATCTATCTAATACAGGGTTGGAAACACAGTATTACTCGAAGGCCATTTTCATTCATTTCTCTCCTATTCAGGAACTTACAAGGACTCTTTCTAACTGACTGCATCAAATCCAAACTTCCAAAAACTAGCATAGAAAACCCTCCATCAAGTAATGCTATGTTTTTCTACCTCAACGCTCAATACTTCCATTCTAGCCCCTCCGTTTTAGCCAGACATTTCTATGGCATAATTCAACCTCTCATCTCAAGATTTTTTCCCATTTTTTATCTATTTACCTGCCCTTCCCAATTCTTTCTGGTAATCATGCCTATAATCTCTAAAATTAGACACAATATTGTTTTATAAAAAGTTTTTCACGTATTAAACACCATCTAAACCTAAATCTACTTTACCATCATTCCATTTCTTTAGTTTCTTCATATTTCATAAATGCGAACAGACTTCTTCACTGTGGCTGGTCATGAAGGTCATTGCTTTGTGCAAGTAACTCCGGAGGAGACTACATGCATTGTGACCTGTGTGGACACACTCCCTAGATTTGGGCCTATGTACATCTAAGCAGCTGTACATTTGAGCCTGCACCTTGCCTTTAATCCTTCATCACTGCTAATACTCATGCTATTAATTTCTTCCTGAGGCTGGTATGCAGAGCCACCCTAATCCCCCAATATGTGGACATTGTCTGCCTCCTCTTCTTTTCCTTCTCCCTCTCTAACCACCTCAGCTTCCATGCTTCAGCCAAGGTCTTCCCAAGCTTGGCATTATTGACATTGTGGGATTGGGCAATTTTTTTTGCTGTGAGCGGTATTCTGCCTGTGCCGCAGGATGCTTGGCAGCATCCCTTACCTCTCACTCCCCCGCTAGATGCTGTAGCATTCCTTCGTAAGAGCCAAAATTTTATCCAGCCATTGCCAAATGTCCCTGTGGGGGCAAAATCACTCCTGATTGTGAGCCATACCGAGTTAGTAATACTTCCCCAAGCACTAGCCACTGATTCATGTGTCTGTGCCTCTGTCAGCGTGAATCCTTCTCTCTTTTACATTCTTCCTGTATGTAAAACTTGAGTTTTATCCACACTTAGAAGACAAACCAATAAAAAAAAAAGCATCAACCAAAAAAATACCACAATAATAGTAGTTTAGTTGCCACCATATGTACCTAGGCAGAACTTACTTCTCTTCTCTTTGTTGTCATACATTTAGAGGACAAGCAGTTTCCTACTGCTGCACTCATCACATTTCCTCATAATTTATTTACTGAAAATCCATCTCACCTAATATAACACAAACTCTATAAAATAATGTAAGCCCAAAGTATCCCCAGAGCCCCATGCCAGGCACTTATGTAATAGTTATTGAACATAACATCGAACATTACTATTCAATTTGCACTATTTCTCCAAATCAAACCACCTATACACACATTATTCCAAGCTTATTGAAAACTCTTACTATTTACAATTTTAATAACACTGGTGTTTTAGAAATTAAGCTTTAAAAATGAGTATCTATAAACAGACAAATGGTTTAAAAATTAAGCTTCTAATGTTAAATTGTTTTTCTTAATAATTTTACTGAAGAAAGAAAACTTTTTATCTCTTAACACAGAATTGCAAACTCAGTTTCTGTTCAAATATTAAGTGAACAGAATTTTGCTGAAGAATTTTCTGTGCTTTGCTTTTTCACTTCCCTTATTATGTATGTGAATACTATTTTATTATATTTTCTAAAATATAGGTCATTTCGCTAAATTTAATCAACTCTACTTTAGGCTAAAAGCATCTTCACGTATTCCAGATCCACTGTCAAACTGAAAATATTACTTTTGTTACAATCTTTGCCAAAAATCAAAGGATTGTTTTCTGTTTCTTTACTGTCATTTTCTATTTTCTTCTAAGTTTCTGGGGCAATATTTGTTAGCTGTCCTTAAATAATTGTGTGCGTGTGTGTGTGTGTGTGCAGTATTTCCACACATAGACTGCTGCTTATGCTTTTTCATCATCCTATTGAAAAGAATATGAGGCTAAGGAAGAAATGAATCCCCATCCTTCAAGTTCCTCCTCATACCTTGGAAAAGAAGTGTTGTGTGAGTAGCTGAGCTCCAATCGGGTCATCCTGCTCCCAGTTAATATCTAACAGTGCCACGTTCCAAGGCATCCAAAGTGAGGGTGAAGATAAATGTCTACTTACAGATTCTGACCTGCACATCCCCGAAGACACTGAGGGAATACCAGATAACATTTGTCTTTTTGTTTTTTGGTTTTTTTTTTAATGTTTTATTTATTTTTGAGACAGAGAGAGACAGAGCACGAGCAGGGGAGGGGCAGAGAGAGAGGGAGACACAGAATTCAAAGCAGGCTCCAGGCTCCAAGCCATCAGCACAGAGCCCGACGCGGGGCTTGAACCCACAAACTGTGAGATCATGACCTGAGCCAAAGTTGGACGCTTAACCTACTGAGCCACCCAGGCGCCCCAACATTTATCTTTTTGGAGCCTCTTGTCCCTCACCCTAGTTTCCTCTCCTTTGTAGGGGCTCTGTAAAAACTTTCAGAAAGCTGGAGACTTTCTGGTCTCTCCTTGGGATCTTTCTTTCATAAATATTATTTTGGCCGACAGTTATTTCTGTTCAGTTCATTAAGCATGTCCAGTACTTACTAGGGACTCTGGGAAGTTTTATGAATACAAAATGCCTTGGACTCTGCTCCAGTATATCACACTCCAAAGGCTGCTCATATGAGAATTTAAAACAATAAGGGATTTCTTGGGCCTCAAGAGTTATGGGCATTATTAAGTTCCTGTCATAAATTGTTAAATTAAAAAGTTCAACTTAATACAAAATGTTCTGCCTGTGTCAGTGTTGTCTTTGACTACCAGGTCCTTTCTGCAATGGAAGTTGGTGATATTCCAAAGCCAGAGCTTAAATCAGATCTCAGACCCCTGTTATCGATTACTTCTCTCTCTTTCCCCTCTTTTCTCCTCTTTGCTCCTTTCCAGTGTTGGAGAAACTTACAATTTTTTTAACTCATGCATTATGCATATATTTATTGCTTACAGGACTCTAAGAACTGACTAACAGAGATGAAAAAGACATGGTACCTGACCCTGAGGGCCCCTCAGTTTAGAAAGAAAACAGTTACACCAACAAATCAATTGCAAACTGGTAAGTTCTGTAATAAGAAGACAGAAGAAGGCTCAGGGAAGGCTTTAGAAATGAGACAACTTGCATCCTACTTGGGAAGAATAACTAACACTTTCCATGGCAGAGAAAGGAAGAAGAGTAGTCCCAGAGAGAAAAGCAAAAGCATGAGCCTGGAGCTAACACTAGCAAACTTTACGTGGCTGCCTACTGCCCCTCATTTTTAGAAAGCTGCGATTGGGACTGCCAGCTTCTTCCTCAGGGGTGATGCCAACCGAGTGATTCTCTGGCTTCTACACCATGTACCAAGATCCACACGAATAAGTTACACTTTTTTGTGAGCACCTACTGCTATTTGTGATGTATGAATTTGTGTGCTTTTACTCTGTCTATAACATTCAACATTTTAAACAAAATTTTACGTCCAAGTCTGACATAAAATAGATCTGATCTGGTTGAGAGAAGCACTCGTAGGTGCTTTTCCATAAAATCCACCACTTGTGTTATCTAAGCATCCGCATCTTCCCCCTATAAGTTTTCCAGAAGCAAACCCTGCTCTGCTTTTTTCTGGAATTAGAAAAAAGGAAGAAACTAAGTTCTTTCAAAAATAAACCTGCAGGAAAGGATTTGTATGCTGCTTGTGCTTTGCAGAGGGAACTTGCAGTCTGCAAACCACAAACATGATGAGCAGTTTTATATTTTTTAGAAGTCTAAATTAGAACATGGCCAAAAACAATCGAGGATTAACTCCCATGTCTCCTATTATAAATCTCAGAATTATGCGTTGTCAAGCTAGGGAAAATATAAATAGAATGAATACAGTGTGACTGGCAGAGATTAGCATGAAACTCAAAGTTAAAAATGTATAGCCTCCAGTTGCGTTCTCCACAGCAAGATCCAGATGGGGAACAGAAAAGCACACTCTACCATGGCAAATCCAAGCTGTCACCACCTAAATCCACAGATCACTCAGCAAACTGAATAATGGGACGATTACACTTTGTGTGCCTCCAGACAGCATCACTTACAAGGGTTTCTTCCCAAGGTCCTTTAACCTGATTTTAACCAAACTGCTAAATCTAACTTCCTGTTTATCAGTAAATAACAAAGGGAGTAGAGGAACAAGTCACATGATACTATGAGGCAGAGGAAATCAAACATGCAGTTAGTGGGACCAGCATTCAACAAGTCAATGTTCACAAAAAGATGGGTGGGGGTAGGATGGTGTACTGGGACTAAAGAGATCAAAGAAACATACAAACTACAAACTAAAAATCGTGCCTTACCTTAATTGGATCTTTGGTTGAAACAAATGAACTTTACAAGATTTTTTTTGTTTAATTTGTAAAATTTTTAAATGCGATTGATATTAAGGAAATTTGGTCACATGTTGGATACAATAATGATACCCCCTGGTACTGTAATGGCAGAAAAAATGTCTCATTTTAGACTCAATACAAAAATAGGTTTGAGATACCATATCTGCAACTTACTTTAAAATTATTTGACAGGAAAAAAATGAAGGAAGTAAATGTGGAAAAGATCAGCATTTGCTGAATCTAGATAATGAGTGTATGAGTCATTTTATAATCTATATTTTTTCCACATATTTGAAAGTTTTCATAAAAACTAAGTTTTTTTAATTGTTGTGATTAGAAATGTGATACTAACTTGTGATGTTAACTTGTATTGTTCAACAGTTTCTTTGTTTTTTTTTAAGCCAAATGAACGAAGGACATCAAGAGGATGTTTCTTTTTTTTTTATTTTTTTTTCAACGTTTATTTATTTTGGGGACAGAGAGAGACAGAGCATGAACGGGGGAGGGGCAGAGAGAGAGGGAGACACAGAATCGGAAACAGGCTCCAGGCTCTGAGCCATCAGCCCAGAGCCCGACGCGGGGCTCGAACTCCCGGACCGTGAGATCGTGACCTGGCTGAAGTCGGACGCTCAACCGACTGCACCACCCAGGCGCCCCAAGAGGATGTTTCTTATATAAAAGTGTTTCTGAAATAGTTAAAAAAGATTTTATAATTGCTGTTGTGATTTAGATATATGATGCAATAATGAGTTTGACATTGACCTCATTTGTTCATTCATTGCTCATTTATTCTCCTCACTCAAATGAGTTCTAGTGGTGTCACAGAAAAGACATTCTCCAGCGATCACTGGTTTTTTTTTTTATTTAGATTTCTCATAGACCTGTTGGCTTAAGTTATCAAAACAACCTGAGGTTCTATTTGTCATCTGTAAAATAAGAATATTAATAAATTTCTCACAATTACATGAGGAATAAATAAGACAATAAGTAGTAAGTGCTAGAATTCAATGACAACTAAGAGACTGGTGGAGTCATTACAAATAGTGGTGTCACTGACATCAAAATATAATTATAAAAGTTTTCTCAGTATTTTCCAAAACATTCTGTCTGCTTCAGAGCAACCCCCCATTGAAGAAGCATAGCAAACTCTATAGCATATGCTAAGTTAGTTATTTTGTAAAAATCAGAATTAAAATTCTAATCCTTCTTAAGATTTAAAATTATAGCATTTATGAGTATAGGCACATTTCAATGGAAGATATTTTTTTTTCTGTATTCCAGAATCCTTTAGATTATTTTTGTTACTGAGCATGTAAAATAAAAATTATAAAGTGCTCAGGAGTTTTTAGGAGTAATTCACAAAACTTCAATTACATTTTAAAAGGGTACCAGATGAGTTCCCCTAAAAAGCTTGGGCCACAGATTACATAATTGATACAAAGCAGTGCAATTAATTTCTTAAGCATATTCCTTTAAACAACAGGGCCCAAAGAATCCCTGTACTTTCTAAGTAAAATGCCATGCTGATTTTAAAAAAGTCTTAGTTTCCAGAAACATTTGATTTCATAAAGAGACTACCTAATTAAACAGATTATGTGCAGGGAGATGAGGTGGCAACCTTCCTTAACTGATTTCTAACAATTCTGTAACTAAGGTGCTACCATGTGTGTGGCTGTAATTAAAGGCCCAGTGTTTCGATTTCTACTCTTCCTTTTCTGACCTGTTCAGAAATATCTGCCGTGGGCTGACGCCCACAGTGCAAGGTTTTATTAATAAAGGATCTGAAATATAACTGTCATAGAATTTACGCTCCCCCAACAGAGTCGGCAGTGTTCCACTTCATGGGAGAGCTGGGTTCTGCAATCTCACTTCCCAACAAATGACAAGAGCTGCAGCACAATGAGTGTGAGCTAATCAAATGGAACCAGCCTAACTTGGCTGGCTCAATTCATTTGTACGATTGATGAGGACACAACAAAATAATTAGTCTTACTATTCGCAGGTCATTAAGACAACGTTAGGGAAAATCAGACAGAAAAATTTCCCAACATGGTAAAAACATAAAAATTGAGATGGGCTTGGGATATGCTACCAAAGTATCTATATTTTATCACTTAATGAAAAAGTGAATAATTTATATTGTATAGTCTAATCAGAATGCAGAGCATGGCTGAAACTATGACATATTTCTATCAGTGAAATATCTGGAATAATAAAAGAATCGAATTTCAGCTAGACATGTATAGTAGGTAATCAATAAATACTATATTACTTGAGTGTTTGATTATCTTTTCCTAAGAAATAGGATACACCCAAATTAACAATAAAACTCTACTAACTATAATGTATGCTGAGAAAATTCAGAAGGCAATTCAGGATTTAACCATGCTTCTAATGTTTAGTAAAAATACTCAGAGTTGGCCAAACTGTGACCTTTGAGGGAATGGTCCCCAATGCTGCCCTAACTTCTGACACCAACTGCAAATTCAGGCAAGTTCCCCAAACCATTTTCAGGTTCTAGAAAGACCTACAGAACTTCCTGAAAGCTATTATATTTGCACTTACTGTTTATTATAGGGAAAGAATACAAAGTAAAGTAAGCCCATAAAAAGAGATGCATGAGTAACAGTTGAGGAGGAGTCCAACCACGAAGCTTCCATTGTCCATTCCTGGCACCGGTGTGTAAAATTTGCACAGAGTATTGCCAAACAAGAAAACTCATCCAAATTTCTGTGTCCAGAGTGTTTATTGAGGCTTCATTATGTAGGCATGATTGATTGAACGCTGACATGGTTGAACTCAGTCTTTATGATAACTTATATCACTTGACTAAAAACTCTCATGCTAGGTCACACTATTGGTCTTTCCGGTGGGGTAGGCTCACAAAAGCTACAGGAGGGTGACTGACTCCATCCTAAGATCCAGTGTAGTCGGTTCTATACCTTAAAGACACTCCTGTCAGGTATGAAATAGATTACCTTCCAGAAGCTATGGTAAAGACTAGATCTTGTGGGGGCAAGGCCAAATTCTCTACTACACAATGAATGTTAAAGATCACTTTAATGATCTAAATGTGCAGTTAAAGAAATATGGAATAGGTAAGTGTATTGTGATATCTCTACTTTTATCCTCTGTGATTATTTTTAACTAACACAGCATAATCATCCACTATTAGATATTCTATTCCCTAGCAGTCAATGAATATTTTGTTTATGTACTTTGGTGCAAAATCCTTCCACACTTGGGACTTCTGAATCTTAAGCTCAAGGCATTTTATTTTAGTCAACACTTTTTTCTTTCTTTCTTTTCTTTTCTTTTTTTATAAATCCATGTCTTCTCTGAGGTGCTTTCTAAAAACTCACTAAGAAAGAGTCACATCATACCACATACCACTCTGCCTCACCTCCCCAAACACAAATGGTAATCATTCATTCAAATTCTTGGCTCTCCCTCTGTCCAATCCAGTGGCTTCTCAGTTAATTTATTCAGTTCAGTCTCATTTCAATTTAAAACTATGCCTAGGAAGATAATTTAATCTGATAGAAAATGAGTTGATGTCCATCAAATAGAACTGAGTTCGTTCAGTATTTTAGTATTGTAACTGAATCTGACCAGTTTCAACACGATTACTAACACTCCCATTTTTAAGAAGAATGTCTAAAAAAGGATTAGCATTTTCAAAACTAGTAAGATTATCTGGTGATGCCTCTGAAAATAAATGAAATACAAAGCATTATGATTTTATAAATATGGCATAAACAAAACGATATTATCGCTCTACCACGTAAAATTCCATTTAGAATATATTTATCCAGATGGGGAATACTCAGCAGAGGACCCAGCAACAGGAAGAAATAAGCTGCCAATCAAGAAAATGATCATAGGAAGAAAACACTTTGGATGAACAACTGATTGCAGGGTTGGGGCCAGAGCATAGCTTTGCCACGTATGGGATTGAAAAATACTCTGGTGTCTGTGGAAGGCTGTGCGGATGCTGCTTCTGTGACAGAACTCAGTACTTCCCTGTAGGAATATGTTTCTCTAAAGTCTATCTCAGAGGTGGATATCAGTTCATATTATACTTCTCTATAGGATCATCTAAAATGCTTTGGTATTCACCATGGAGGGGCCAACACATGAAGGAATGAACACCTACAGTAATCTTGAGGGCATATGGCTTCTTTGGGAACTCTCTTTTAATGGAAAATAGCTATGACCCAAGTAGTCAAACTAAAAATAGTCCCAGTTTAAGGGGTACAATGACATATGTTTAACACTTAGTATATGCTGTGTGCTATGTATATATAGTTTAATTGAACCCCCCCTGACCACCCTATAAACAGGAGATTATTATATCTATTTTCACTATCAGATGAAGAAATGAGGTATGCAAGGTTTCAAGAACCTGATCCAGGTTAACCTACTAGATTGGTAGTTGAAGGATTCAATACCACTTTATAGTACTCCAAAGATGGCGTTCCTTCCCACACTCTTGCCTCAACTGTTGCAGAAGCATAACAAGAAGGCCTAACTGCTCTGGCCTCAGTACTGTGAACAGCCTTATTGATGACTAATTATGTCAATATTTTTCCTTCAGGCTAGGAAAGGTAAAGATGCTACTAGCTTTCAGGAAACGAGATGTTCAGCCTCCTCCTTCAGGGATGAGATGGTTCAAACCTCTGATCTGAAACTTACTAGCTCTGTGACCATGAATATATCACTCAACATTCAGAACAATTCTTCCTCCTAAGTGAACTAGGCATAATGTAACCAACTTTATAGGTTTACTATACAGATTCAATGAGAAAACGTAAATAAAGCTCTTAACACAGTACCTGCCATTAAGGTGTGGGACAGCACAGCAGCCTCTGAGGTGCCAAATATAAAGGAGGATCCTTTACTAAAACTGATCACAGAGTTGATCAGTCGCTAGGAACTCAAGTTTTTCTATTAAAGTCCTTAAACAATAGGCAAACAAAATGGACACAGTTCTGCCCAAAAACAGAGTGGAGATAAACCACACTTGGGTTAATCTATCCGTTCAACATTTTTTTAAGGCTAGCAGGAACATTGAGTGATAAAATTGCAAAATCTTTGAAAGCATCCAAGTATCAGACATTGACGATGGAACACACAGTTAACAGAATATTTGGACTGAAATGTTGCAAGGTCAAGTTACATTTAACTGAAATACTGAACCCCAGTTATGTAAGGTGTGGTTCTAAGACGTTTAGCTCTACTTAAGTTATAGGAGTGACTGCCTTACACTACTTGCTTAAAATCATAAAAACAGCTCAAGCGTATTGAAGGCTTACCATGCTGCCAACAGGGTTCTAAGACTTTTATATGTGTTAAGTCAAGGAGTTCTCACAAGTTTCTTAAAAGGTAGTTTTTATTATTATTTCAGTTTCATGGATTAGGAAATAGGCACATAGAATTTAAATGACTTGCCCGAAGACCTCCAATGTCAGAAACAAGGAAACTTGAGCCCCTGTTATCACCGCTATATCATACTGACTCTCCAAGTTAGGAGTGGTTGAAAAATATAAAACAAAAGATATTTAAGTATGTTAACCTACTCAATAGTATTGGTAACAAATACCTATTTCAGGGGTGCCTGGGTGGCTCAGACAGTTAAGCATAGGACTCCGGCTCAGGTCATGATCTCAGGGTTTGTGGGTTTGAGCCCCACATCAGGCTCTGTGCTGACAGCTCAGAGCCTGGAGACTGCTTCAGATTCTGTGTCTCCCTTTCTCTCTTCCCCTCCCCCACTTGCGTTCTCACTCACTCGCTCTCTCGGTCTCTCTTAAAAATAAACAGTAAAAATTTTTTTAAAACCTATTTCAAATTTAAAAATGTGTAGACACATTTTATTGATAGAAAATTACTTTTAATGCCCTTCCAAATAAACACAAAATTAATATTAAAACACACTCTGACAAGGAAGTTTCGTATGTCTCTTTCTGGACTCGGCACACTTAAATTCTGAAAAGTGCTAATACAAGCAATAAATATTCAAAATCTACAGTTGCTTTTGTTTCGAATCCTATTTTTCACAGAGCGCTTTTTACCCTCCCTTAACTTCATTGTGAAAATTTTGAAATGACAGTACTATAAGTATGGGTATATCTATACACCCTCATCTAGATTCATCAACGGTATCATGTGGCCATATATATTTGTATTTTTCTACACACACGCACACAGTTTGGGTTGGTGTTTTATTTTGTTTGTGTATGATTTGCTCTACCATCTGAGGCTAAGCTGTAGACATAATGATATTTTACTTCAAAATGCTTCCTCATGAATCCCTTAAGAATAAAATCACTTGGTGCTTTACTGGAAATGGTGTTAATTTCATTCTCTGTATCCCAGTTTTATAAGTGAGTCTAAATCAAGAGATACCCAAGTATTATAAATCTTAACTAATTCAAGGAAGTTAGAATATGAACAGAATGGCCCTTGCATGCAATTGCTACAGAAAGTATCTGTGAGTCTTTAGTAAGTCCTCCTGTCATGGTCAAGTACTATCATTATCCTCAAATAAAAAAAGATGTACAAATCACAGGGTTGGTATATGCTCAACTCAAGTACAGCTCAAAGCTCTTATGTGATTTGCCATCATTTTTAGAATTATGTCTGGGATCCAGATGGTGCTTGTCCTCAACACTTCAGCCTTTGTAAATGGAGAGGAACACTCACTGCTCCCTCAACTTGGATATTCAGCATATTAGTCTTAAAATTCCACTAACAAATAATGTATCCCAACCGTTAAACTATCAACATTCCTCAATACATACTCGCTAAATAAAAATAAAAACTTGTGAATCTGACAAATTAAATGACCTCCAATATTTAAAAATTGGTTACAAACTTAAACACCATTAGTGGAGATTTTATTTTAAATAACTCTAATAATTTTTTTTTGAATATTGAAACCACTGTGAACTTTAGACAAAATATAGCACATAAATATACAACGGCATTTCAGAGTGAAAACTATACAGCCATGTTACCCATGTCCAAATTCTGACTTTTCCATTGAATAGCTGTGTCTTTGGGGAGATTGTACCTCATTTTCTTTAACTATAAAGAGGAGTTTATAATAATATTTATATAATTACTGTATTGTGAGAATTAAGTGATTGAGAATATATTAACAGAGCTTTGATAGCACCAGGCATATGGTACTTGAAAATGTTGGCTATCAAGTGGTGGCTCAGTTGGTTGAGCATCTGACTTCAGCTCATGTCATGAGCATGTGGTTCATGAGTTCAAGCTCCACGTGGGGCTCTGTGCTGATAGCTCAGAGCCTGGAGCTTGCTTCGGATTCTGTGTCTCCTTCTCTCCCTGCCTCTCCCCTTCTTATGCTCTGTCTCTTTCTCTCAACAATAAATAAAGGTTAAAAAAAACTTTTTAAAGAAAATCTTGGCTATGTCTATAACACCACAATGATTAGAAAAGTCATTCTCTAACTCTCTGGTCTCTAACCCCTTGGCTGAGAGTCTCACAGAGCTATTGTTTTACATTTGTTATATTTGTCAGTGTTTACTGTGTATGAATTTTTTCTTCCCATGTACAAAATTAAAGTTGAAAAAAATAAAATGTGAACTAATGTAAAAATAACAGTAATAATTGTATCATATGTTAAAGTGAATAACATATTTTAGAAGGAAATGTCTATATTTTCTCTCCCTGAAATAACAAGAATGGTAGTATTTTACATTTTTGCACATCTCTTTAGAGTCTGGCTTCATAAAAGACAGGGAGATTCTCCTGTTTGCTTCTGGATTCAAAGTGTTGTAATACACTCTTTTGTATGAAGCTTGTGAAAATCCAGACTCACACAGAAATAGAAAGCTGGAAATAAGAGAAGTATTTTAAAGAAAGAAGTATTTAAAGAAAGTATTTAAAGAAAGCTGGAAATAAGAGAAATGTTTTAATAGACTTTCCAGAAAACATTGGATATTCTTCTTGATACTAGACCAAAACTCAGTAAGTGGCAGTCTATTCAAGCTTCATTGCAACATGCAACCTGAAACCAAATCAATGAACTGCTAAATTCTGTTACCTCTTACTCTGTTACATTAAATGCTCTATATTCATTTTGGAAAATATTGCTTCATGAGTGGTGCATTTCTTTCAAATATGAACATATTTTTATTCAATAAAAATATATTTGTGTATACCACCACCATCTTTGTAAGAAAAGTTTGCAAAGATTGGGAAGCTCTCAAGCTCAAAGTGGCTGTCACAAGTTTTCCAAAGTCCTAATTTTCCCTTGAAAGCTTGAATCGTGTCATTGGCAACAAATATCAGTTGATTTCCTTTGAAGTGACAAGATCACTTCTTTCATTTTTAAGTAAATATTTTCCAATACCCAAGTACTGAAAAAAACGGTAGTTTGTCAATCTTTCAAGTAAAAATTGTGCTTCGTGAAAAGAACAGGATTGTTCAACTCTCAATTCAAATGGACAAATGTTTTTTTCTTAAGAAAATCATAATATTTCAGCATGCAGTAAACATGTTTTTTGTGTACTTCTCATTTCATCCCACAAAATACCAAGCAGACACGTGCTCTCCTGCTTCTGGACAAGATAGACTGAGAGGGGCAGGATTTACCTTCCCCCATGTAACAACAGCAGCAACACTAACAAAAAACATAACAGACAAGACGTATGAATTAAGAGTTTTCAAAAACACTGGACATCAGCCAATAAAGAACACTGATCTCTGACAGATGGAAAACAAACGAATCCAGTGCTTCCAGTGCCCTACTTCATTCCCTAGACAGTGGCCAGGTCATGACACACGGACAGGGAATGAGGCAAAGCCAATGGGCTCCCTGGGTTGGAGTCTGAGATTCCAAGGAACTAAACGTTGATAGGAAAGAAGAAGAATGAACTTCACAAAGAAACAGCCCTGGATATATTCAGAGGGTATCCCTCAAATGTTCAGTAGGGTTCTGATCAGCAATTTATTTTGTATTTGTTTATGTATTCATCCACTCATATCGTTATTATATTACTATTATTATTCCTAGTATTATACCTTCTTGAGGGTTAGTATTTTAACTAGATATTTATTTCAGAAACTTCCTGGAATAATAATAATATTACTTTTTAAAAATAGAAAGATCAGATTTAAATGTCCTTGCTGGTTCTTGTTTAAACACCAAGTAAATATTTGTATAACCCAGATGATTTTGATTTGCTGCATCATGGGACAAGTCCAGTCTTTTCACATCAGTTCCAGAAAAGATGTGTTATTTACTTTTCAAATAGTCAGGATTACCTAAGTCATCATCCTTGTGCAGTTACCTATACAAGTCTTTTATTATGATTAAAAATTTCTATTTATCTATAACTTAAAATCATTAGACTGTTCAGCCATTTTATCTCCTGGAAAATGGAGGTTCAAATCTAACCCAGTAATTCTCCCCTTTGGAACATTTGGCTGAATTATCCTGAAATATGGTATTAATTAGTTATTTGTGTGACTACCCGAGTTGATCATCTATGGACAATCTTTCTACCTCGTTATGATATGCTGGAATTATTTGGTAATTAGGCATCTGCTAATGTCTTGCCTTGTAGGGTTTTCGGCAGAATTCTTACCTTTACAGAGAATATCCGGCCTACTCAAAATGAGTCCTCTTCACTCTTTCTTATAGATTATGATTACACACAGATACATACATACATAACCTGCATACCCAGGAAAAAAATAAGCTCAAAGTATTTATACCTGCTTCCTTTTTCAGACATATGTTTCCATATTGCTTTTCAGTGTTAACCTTCTATATATAAACACTGAAACAAAGATATATGTATATGTAGAAAACATGTGCAAATGCATTCTGTTCTACTTATTAAAATCAATATAAACCAATCATCTACTTTCAAGGTTTTCTTTTTTTCACATTACAATCACTCGACTGCACATTTCATTTTCACTTTTACTCTGAGATTCATTTTGAACTCATGGCCATTTCTAAACTTGAATTATTTCAATTACTTATGATTTCGAGCTTGTATTTTCATCTCTTAGCTGGTGAGAGCCTCCTTCAGCTGGATTAGTTATCCATTTGGTAATAGCCCTGATGTAAAGCTTTTTGATAATAATAGAGAGCTTATGCCCATTCCGAATTATCTCTGTCCAAAATGGAATCAAATCTTCTATAAATTCTGACTCCCTTTTTTGTAACTGGGGTTAAAACTCAAACTCTTGGCACAAGGGGCACCTCTGAGTATTGGCTGTGTGAAGGGATAGCTGCTCTGTCATCACCTTCAATTTTAAAGTAATATAAAAATCAATTGATTACACCAAATGAGTACTACAGTTCTGTTCCAGAGTGAGAGTATACCAAGAGTCAGGGGTATCTTCTACATGTGCTTTCTTGCTTGCTTGCTTGCTTGCTTGCTTTCAACTGTTTCTTTTCTGTCAACCTTATTTGCATTTTCTGTTTAAAAGCATATGGAAGAATAGCATAAAACCATTCAATGTTTTTTTGTTTTTTTTTTTTACCCATTCAGTGACCTGAGCAGTGGGTGCTAAAGGCCATTCGTTACTGACAGGCTGGGTGTGCCTGCCTTCATAGTGAGTTGCTGTATAAGCACAGGGGACACCTTCCCCCTTCAAATAAGTCTGTGACCTCAGGTTGAATAGAAGCAAATTAGAGAGCAGAGTCTACTGACCCTGAAATTGTTTCTTGGTCCCAGCCTTTTCACCAGTGGCCTGATCTACTTTTTCAATCTCTTTAGGATCTCTGTAGAAGTAGAGATCACTTGTGACTTCTCACTGGTATTTACTTGGTGCCACATAAGCGCACAACTTCCTGAGCCAGCATCCAGCACATCGGACCCACTGAGTGAGCTCCTTTGTTGTAGCACTAGAAGGCAGTGTCTACACAGTGCAGAAGAGTCCGTGTACACAGAGCTAGCTGTGGCAAGCAGGTTAACATAAGATGCCTCTGTGAGAGGGTGGTGGTCACCCCTGGGATCAGTAACCAATGGAAGTTGAGGTTCCTGGAAGGTTGCCTGGACCTGGTTGGTGAAGGTTCCAGGAAGGAAGTGGCCTGCAACAAGAATGGCTCCAACGGCAACAGCAAACTTTGAGCACAGCTTGTTGGCCAGTACTCCTGGCAGGTAGCACACTGATATCAGCCAGGTTTTTAGTGGTAACAACGGCACAAGCTACCTGCAGAAGCTCCTCCCATGATCTCTACAGATTTATGATGTATATGTCATCATATTTCCCTATGTACATGTACCGTTCCATTTGGAAGTCAAGATTGTGTGCCAGCTAGCGAATCGCCACACCAAAGAATTTGAAGATATCCTCCTTCACTTGCAGGACATCAAGGGTCTGGATATTGTGAAAGTCTCCCTTTAAGTTATGAAAGCAACCCAGGGCAATGCCATGTAGACCCCTCTTTGGGGAGCACCTTGTACAAAATGCTGCTACTGAACTCTGCAGAGAGCTGGTGACTTCCACAGATATCAAAATGTTATCATAAAGTGTTCTGATATATTGAAAGTACTTCATCATCCCTTTTATTAAGAATTTATTAACTGCATTTATTTCCCAAAAACTATATTTCTAATAACCAAAGTATAAGGAGCTGGGAGACTGAACGAGTAAAAATAAATGGTTTGGTAAACAGAGCATCTAACATCAATACCACATCAAATTTCAACTTAAACTAATGTTTTGTTAAATCCACTTAAGGTATAATTTATATATAATAAAATGTGTACGTTTTAAATGTACAGTTCAATAAGTTTTGACAAATACAAAAGCACATAATACTGCAACTACAATCACAGAAATCTATCAACTATTATAAGGTAAATGTCACTAAGGGGATTGTAATTTTCTTTAAGAACTTTTTATTATTTTAAACCCATTGTCACATATCTTCTCAATTCTACGTTCTTAAGATTATTAGAATTACTTGTCTCTTAGTCAATTAGAAAGGATTAGTTCATTTTCCTTATATAGAATTATTGGGATTCTGAAACATCAACTAAAGTGTATGTTGGGTTTATTGTCTGAATATAGTTTTCGCCATTAGCTAAATGATTTGGGCTATAATAGCTGTAATAGCCACAATTCAAAAATAATTCATAATATAGTCTATCTTCATTCCTCTGTCATTTGTATGTAATTATAATCACATTTATTTAAAATAATAGTCATTTATAAAGAGATTTTTGTACACAATTTTTCTTAGAAGTTTTTTTTTCTTTTTTCACATAGAACTACCACTTAGTCTCAAGGTACCTTTGGTTTATGGAGTTCAAATTATTTCTGATGATAGTCTCTCATCTGAACCTATACTTCAGAGTGGCTAGAGTTTACTGGTATGTATTCAAAACTAAATAAATACTAAAAACTAGCTCCATTCGAAAGAAGAGCTCTTTCTCTATAATTTTTTAAAAATTGTATCATTCACCTGAAAAACTTCTGATCTCATTTTCTTCATAGTGTTTCTGAGAAAAAAAAATGAGTGATTTTGGATTCAGTGTGGAAATGTATAATAGTCTATAAAACAACTAGGAAGTTGGATCTAGCCATGTTTAGTTTGTCACTAAAACCCTGAGAAAGTCACCTCAAATCTATGGTACTCAATTTCCATCCTAGTGGTGTTTCACAAATACAGAATCAACCCTTCTTAAACTTTTTTTTTTCCTTTTTGGTTGTGTTTTACAAACAGCATAGACGATTTGAGGACCTTGGCCTTCTCATACTAGGTCAATAGAATCAAGGCTCTTGGTTAACTTAATAGTGAAACAGCCAATCAAATAGGATGACAAGGGATTTTTTTTCTCATTATATTATTAGCATAAATAATGCAATTGAAACTGATATGAGGGATAGAAGCAGAAAAATGTTCACCTTATCCCAGAAGGCTGACCTATAGCCTGCATAGTTCCAAAAAGGAACAAAAATGTGCTGGTTGCTACATTCTTCTTTTTTAAGTTTATTTATTTGAGAGGCAGAGAGAGCATGAGCAAGAGAGAGAAGGAGAGAGAGAATCCCAAGCAGGCTCCATGCTGTCAATGTAGAGCCCAAGATGGGGATCAAACTCATGAACAGTGAGATTATGACCTGAGCTGAAACCAAGTCAGATGCTCAACCAACTGAGCCACCCAGGTGCCTCTGTTTGCTTAAAGGGTCTCATCACTGTCTATATATTTCACCAACAGTTAATATTAAAGTGAATGATAATCACCACAGAAATTTTGTGAAAGTAGTTTTACAAGTAGAAATGCGAAGAAAACATTTATGATCTAATACTCCCTTCATGTCCCCTCCCCTTGAGCACTAAGCATATAACCACCAGCTTCCTACAGCAAAAGTGCAGCTCTTTCTGCCCATGGGTAGAATAAATAAGCTTACTAATACAAACTAATAAACTTACCATACAAAATCTCAAGAATTCTTCCTTGGCCATTGTGCTTGATGACCCAGCAACAACACTATAATGCCCTCCTGGAACCAGTCTTTTTCAAACCCTCAGCCTTTAAATTGCATATCCTTTATTAGATTTAAAACTCCTTGAGGGCTGAGTTCCTACCTTCACCATCTTAATATTGTCATACACTAGCAACAGGCCAGGCATATGTGATCACTTAACTTTTTAAACAAATGAACTGAAGCACCTCAATTAATCTCACTACCACCTTAAAAGAAAAGCTGTTTCTGGGGTACCTGGGTGGTTCAGTCGATTAGGCATCTGACTCTTGATTTCAGCTCAGGTCATAATCTCATGTTTCATCAGACTGAGCCCCATGTGGGGCTCCACCCTGACAGGGCAGATCCTGCTTAGGACTCTCTCTCTCTCTCTCAAAATAAACTTCAAACAAACAAACAAACAAAAAACCACAAGCTGTTTCTAACTAATTTTATTGATTGGGAAAAAGGATCAGAAAGGTGAGGTAATTTCCTCAGAATCCCATGGATTGTAAATGACAGAGTGTAGAGGGCAAAATGGAATCTCTCGTGTCAAGCAGGGGTCTGTGTCCAGCAACGACACAAACAGATAAAGGTAGTGAGTGCACTAGGAGAGATAGCTGGAACCAGCATCAGCTGAGACCTCAGAATTGATAACAGGCAGAACCAGAGGAGGTCTGCAGGGGCCCAATACTGATAAAATCCCTTTAAAAAGGTGAGGAGTTTTGGGGCGCCTGGGTGGCGCAGTCGGTTAAGCGTCCGACTTCAGCCAGGTCACGATCTCGCGGTCTGTGAGTTCGAGCCCCGCGTCAGGCTCTGGGCTGACGGCTCGGAGCCTGGAGCCTGTTTCCGATTCTGTGTCTCCCTCTCTCTGCCCCTCCTCCATTCATGCTCTGTCTTTCTCTGTCCCCAAAATAAATAAACGTTGAAAAAAAATTTAAAAAAAAAGGTGAGGAGTTTTGCAGCAATCTATCAGATTCTTAAGACATGACCTCCCTATATCTGACCATTTAAAAAAGACAACTGCCACCAAAGGCCCTGTCCAATTGATTTCTGAAGAGAACTGAGATCCTTCACAGCTTGAACATAGTAAGAAGTAAGTGCTGAGAGCTGACCTGAACTGGACAGAGGCCTTGTCTCAACTGAGCACTCAAAGACTGACTTTGCCTTTGGTTAACTTCCTGCACCCTTCTGTCATCTTGGTTGTTGTGTGGTTTTGTCTTACATCCTGATCCGTGTGCTGTGTAAGAAGCCAAGTTTAATCACATCATAAAATGTCATTGAGTTGGGAATCCTGAACCTGCTTTATAATTGTGATTAACTTTGCTTTATGATTGAATAACGCTCACACAGTGGAAAGACACAACTTGTATGTGTGCCTTCACAGCCTGCTCATGACACAGAGTTAAGACTGCATCCTCAAATCTTCTAAAGTTAGAAAAGGTGGATAATTATGGAGGCAAGCTGATTTATTTAATATCACCAATAAAATATATTGGTAAAAAAGAGGAAGATAGGAGAGAAAAAGAAATCAGGAGGGAAACATTGAAAGAGGATAGGAATTGTAAATTTGAAAATTTGTGTTTCGCAAGTATAAATTCATATCAGGTTAAAAAATAATGGGATGTTAGCACTAAATCATTTGAATTGGCCCAGGATCACTCTACTAATAATACTGATACGTTTTCCAGCTGGCAGTCAAGCCTAATTCCTCAGAGTCTATGGTTGTGCACTTAAAAATTTGTTAAGAGGGTAGATCTCATGTTAAATGTTCTCATTGCAATATAAAAATTTTAAAGGAAAAGAAATGGTTTGACCAGTTATAAAGCAGGTCTGCTTCTTCATTCTGGCTATCAGATCTCTTCCTATGGAAAATCTTTTAAGAGAAGATTGATTTCTTTATCAGTATTGTTTTGCTTTGCTTTTCCCCAGAGTCAAAGTGCAGGTGCAGGGGACGTGGGCTGTGTTCAGCCTCAGAGAAATTTCAAACAGCAATGACTAAGTCAGTAACTCTCTTGACTGATTTAGAAAATGTCAGATGATCAACATGAATGTTAGCAGTAATCCTTCCCTTGATTTTTTTTTTTTTGGAGTGGGACCAAGATTATTTGTGGCCTAACTATAGACCTGGACCATAAAGAACAAACAATCAAAAATCAGCTCCTGCTTTTTTCTTGGTTCTAGAAAGATAATATTTAGTGGAGGTCCGAAGTTCTTTGATTTTTCATAAGAAGTTAAGCACAAGCTATGCTCATCTTCCAAATAGATCTTCAAATCAATTTGAAATTATATTGAAATCAGTTTGGGTAGGCGATTGTGCTGGTTGTCTGAACCTTTAAAAAAATATTAAGTGTGTGCCATAAAGTAAAAAAAATGATAGTTAATATGAGATCCTAAAATTAGTAAATTCTAGTAATATGCTGATTTAAATAACTTTAGGCAAAAGCAAAGGCATGTGATAAATTTTTGTACTTATGGGATGGGAGAATAGTGGACAATTTTCACTAATGTGCTTTATGAGCAGAAATAGTACTCATTAAAGCTGAAATGCATTGGAATTGCCTTCTATAGATGCATATGTCAGAACTAGTTAATTAATCGGGGACACAGAGAGTCCTACCTAATATTCATGTTAAGTCAGTAAGTTCCACATATATTACATGGTAAAAAGGAAGAAAAAAAGAATTAGAAGAAACATTTATTTAGGTGTGTATATAATATATGTACCTTTGAAGATTAAAGCACAAAATATTGGGGTGTCTGGCTGGCTCAATAGATAGAGTATGCAACTCAATCTCAGGATCATGAGTTCAAGCCGCATGTTAGGTATGGAGCCTAACCTAAAACTTTTTAAAAAATCCGATCTTAAAAAAAAAAAGCACAAAAGAGTGATAAAGATGTTCATACATGTTTCAAAATCTGTACAACATATAGAGCAAAAACAAAAGTAAAAAATAGGCAACCAGTGAAAGGAAAATTGGCAATATATACGTAAAAAAATTGTTAATGTATTTTACAATGAAAGAGTCCTTAGGAATAAATAATAAACAATCATTTCAAGTTGAAACAGATAGCATAAATGAGCAAAAGGCATAAATGAGCAGTCTATCATAAGAAAAATACAAATTTCCAGTAAACGTTGGGAAGAAAAATTTAGAATCTGTTATTCAAAGAGTTAGAGGCACCTTTCAAATAAGATATTATTTTTCTAAATCTCTAATACCAGTTTTCGGTAAAGGCTCAAATTAGAAACACTTTTCAAATTTATTTTAGCAAAACGTGACAAAAGCTTTAAAAATGCACTTATACTTTATACAAATAATTTGATTTCTTAAAATTTATCTTTCAGACATGAATAGAACTCCAATAGGATGTTAATTAACTATCACTTATAATGTGAAAATTTGCATAACCTAAATACTTAATGATCACTCATTACTTAAATAAATATTAAAGCATTACTACCATAGAGTACAATGTAGACATTTCAAAATATATTGTATGAGACTAACTAAAGATGTAAAGAGAAACGTCCAGAATAGGCAAATCCTTAGTGAAAGAAAATAGGTTGGTGGTCGGCTAAGGCTAGGGGATTTGGGTAGGAAATTGAGAGCACCTGCTAAGGGCTATGGTTATTGGGGGGGGAGTGATAAAAATATTCTAAAATTAATTGTAGTGATGGTTGTACAATTCCACGAACATACAAAAAAACCCAATGAATTGTGCGCTTTAGATGGCTGACATGTATGGTACGTGAAATACATTTCAATAAAGCTGTTATTTTTCAAAACATCATTTAAAAAGTCAAAGACAACTGAAAACCTGGAGAGAAATATTTGCATTATATATCACAAATAAAGAGTTAATATTCTTTTTTTAAAAAAAAATTGTAATGTTTTTATTTTTCTTTTTGAGACAGAGAGAGACTGAGCATGAGCAAGGGAGGGGCAGAGAGAGAGGGAGACACAGAATCCAAAGCAGGCTCCAGGCTCTGAGCTGTCAGCACAGAGCCTGATGCGGGGCTCAAACTCACGGACTGTGAGATCATGACTTGTGCTGAAGTTGGACGCTTAACCGATTGAGCCATCCAGGCGCCCCAAGAGTTAATATTCTTAACATGTAAATAACTCCTGAAGTGTTTAAAACCTGAAACCCGTATTAAAAAAAAAAAGGCAAAAACCATCAACAGACGTTTCACATAAAAAGATGACAAAATCAGGGTGCCTGGGTGGCTCAGTCAGGTGAGCGTCAGATTCTGGATTTCATATCAGGTCATTATCCCAGGGCTGTGGAACTGAGCCCTGCTTGGAATCCATGCTGAACATGGAGCCTGCTTAAGATTCTGTCTTTCTCCTTCTGCCCCTCTACCCTGCTCACATACTCTCTCTCTCTCTCTCTCTCTCTCTCTCTCTCTCTCTCTCAAACACACACACACACACACACACACACACACACACACACACACACACAAAGTAAAAATGATGCTTAATCTTAGGAAAAGATACTTAACTTCATTCACCATAAAATACAAATAAAAGCTACAGTAAAAATAAAATTACACACACACACACACACACACACACACACACACACACAGAATGTATATAAAAACTGGCAAAATCCAAACAAGGTCTGTCATTCAGTCAATACTATTGTACCAGTGTCAATTTCATGTTTTTGATCATTATATTCTGATATGTAAAATGTTATCACTGGGGGAAAATGAGTACAAGATACACAGAAAATGTACTATTTTTACAACTCTTATGGTATCTAAAATTATTTCAAAATAAAATCTTTTAAAGATGTAAGGAAATGTTAACAACATATCAAGTTTAAAGGGAAGTTATACAAAGACATGCATATAAGGGTCTCAACATGTTGAAAACAAATTGCAAACTAAATAAAAGGATAGGATGAAAAATTATATTATCTTTAAGTGATTGAATTTTAGGTGGTTTTTATTTGTGTGTGTGTGTGTGTGTGTGTGTGTGTGTGTGTATCCATGGATGATGGGGATTTCTGTACTTGCTAAAATTTCTAACAACTATTTTTTTAGTAGGCTCCACATACAGCATCGGGCCAAAAACGGTGACCCCAAGATCAAGAGTCACATGCTTCACCAACTGAGCCAGGCAGGCACCCCCAACTTTACTATTTTTATAATGGGGGAAGTTTCTATTAAAATAACAGAAAAAAAATCCATAAGTGCTATGATTATAAGTTCACCTGCATAAGAACATTAAGTGAACTGGACAAGGTCTTTGCATTTGTTTTTTTTTTTTTTACTTATCTTTCTACAAATCTATAATAAATCAGCTGAAACATATTATTTTTTAGACAAATCAGAGCTTGCAATTGCTGCTAGAATTTCCAGAAGGAAATTGTATTACATATAAAATAGCATACAACTGACTTCGATGTTCTATGTCCAGCACACTACTTCAGAGACAACCTGTTCCCATCATTCAATTTGACATGCCTTTTCCAAAACATAACTTTTCATCCTGATGATAGATCACTTTGTGCTCTGGTTAATTTGATCAGCATAAACACTTTACTTACATAATCTGAGTTTCCCAATGCCCTTTGGCAACACAAGCCTCAGTTTAATTCCTTTTTAGTAAGCAAATATGATTTGGTTTGTAAGAAATTCTTCAGAAATACCTGTAGTATTTTTTTTTCTCCCTCCTTCCAGCTGCATTGGAGCACACTCATTTAAACAAAGCACTGTGCCAAAATATCAGTGGGCACATGAGAGATTAAAAAATCATAACTCAGTGATGAAATAGCATCTTAACTACTGTTCTTCAACAACTGAAATATATGGTTTACAGATGTATTTAAATATGTGGGAAAAAACTTAAAGACGTAAGATCAATTAAGAGTCAATGATGTAATTGATTATACTGTTAAAATCACTATTGCCATAACATACTCAGAGTAAAATATTATAGCACAACTTATGATTAAAATAAATAACACATGTTTTTTAAAAGAGGATTTTATACAAAATAATAAGTGTTTTAACTCTTTAACATTTTAACAAACGACTGTTTCTAGAATACACAAGATCTTTGGGGAGTTCATGAATAAGTCACACAAGTCATTATAATAACACATTACCAACTTCTCTTTATTTTTATTAAATTAAAACCAATTGTGGCATCTTAGCCAGTTTTATTACATGAAACTTCCTTAGGTTTCCTCAGAAAAGAAAATTATTTAAATTATCAATTGCAAAGTTTAATCTCAAATTCTGGTTAAAAATTTTTTTTTAACTTTCCCTTTAATAGAACCATACTGGTTCACTAGTTACTCCTTCAACTGTCTTCCTTTGAGCTTTATGATTCATTACTGCCAGAAGGGATGTCTCACCAAGGAAGCATTCCTGAAATGATTGATACTTAATTAGAAAAGAGGCTTAGATCCATGTGGCTTTGGCAGAATAGATTCAGTACTTTGGTCGACATAACCCTCACAATGACCTCACAGATCATTAAACAAAAAAGGACATCTAATCTCCACAATAGATATTTGATAAAAGATCACAGATAAGCCCCAACAAAACAATTACCTCTTCTTTCTCTTCTCTCTATCCTCCTAACAGTTTAGCAGCTGAATCAAGACAGACTTATTCTGTAGGGCAGTAATGCGACCAGAGGGCCCCCTACACTACAGAATATTTTATCTGTCAGATAATCTAATTCACTATTTTTCCTAAATCTTACCTTTGATAACATCTTGGAGAATTCACTGACCAATAATAAACTAAAGAACAAAACAAAACAACAAAAACAAAACAAAACAAACAAAACCCACAGCTCTCTTTATGGTTTCAGGAAATTGTTAGAAAGAACACCTTTAAAACTCTCATGCTGAATTGGCTTTTTTTTTAAACAGGCCAGAGCTGTTAACCATTTTTCTATGATTTTGTTACCAAAAAATCCTTTTTTTCAAATGAACTTACTACTCATTAAAATAATAACTAATATTAAATGAGTGGCTACATGGCTAGGCACACTTTTAAATAACTGAAGAAATGGTATTTAAACTAAAAATGGATAAATGAATTGGAGTTGGTACGCACTTTAGCATGTGTTTGGGGTTGGGGTGGGGAGAAGTGTCCCAGGCAGAGGAAACAACATTGGGGAATATCCCGTATCTTCATAAATAGGTCAGGGAACCTACCATTGAACTGCGAAAAACAAACAGAACAAAAATAAAACAAAAAAACAACTCTGAATCATGGAAATCAAAAGGAGCTGGGGTGATGTTTGAGGTTGCCTGAGATGGCACTCAAGGGAATTTTCTAGACTGATAGAAATTAACCTATATCCTGATTTAGATAGGCATATAAATTTGTCAAAATTTAGCAAAATGTGCACTTAAAATGGTTCCATTTTTATTTTATATTAATTATATCTCCAAATTGATAAAAACTAGAAAGGGAATTTGACATCAGAAAAGTATGGAGTGGTAAGCATCATTTAAGGCCTTGTAGGCCATGTTAAAGATTATGTTACTTTCCTTTAAGGAAAAAGCTATGAGAGGACACTGATAGCATTTGTGGGTTTTTTTTTAATTAAAAAAAAATTTAATGTTTATTTACTTTTGAGAGACAGAGAGAGACAGAGTGTGAGCGGGGGAGGGGCAGAGAGAGACAGGGAGACTCAGAATCTGATGCAGGTTCCAGGCCCTGAGCTGTCAACACAGAGCCCAACCCGGGACTCAAACTCAGAAGCCAGGAGATCATGACCTGAGTCAAAGTTGGACGCTTAACCAACTGAGCCACCCAGGTGCCCCGCATTTGTGTTTTTAATATTTGACGTGACAATGAGAAAAATAACTTGGAAAAGTACATTTGGAGAGATAATTAGCAAACTCTTACAACAGTGCCTAGGAAGGACTCAGTAACTTAACCTATGCTTGTTGGCAGGAGAAAATGAAAGAAAATGAATCCAGGGATGGATTCAAGAGATGCTTAGAAGGTAAAATCAAAAGGATGTAATAATCAGTGGGAAGAATGGTCCCTAATTTTCTGACATATACAATAAGATGCTTTGTGTTTACCAAGATGGGGCATGTTAAGAAGGAGCAGTCCTATGTCTTGGACATTCTGAGAGTTGAATGGAGGAGGTGGGCAATGGATAAAGAATTTAAGTGGGGTTACATTCAGGTGAGACAAGTAAAGTGAGATAGTAAAGTTCAGACACTAAGTAGGCAGCTACAAAATGGATCTAGAGAGACAGACCAGAATATCAAAGGCTAACATCATCATCACCAAATTTCTTCTATATATTTGCCCAAATGAATGTTAATACACACACACACACACACACACACACACACACACACACACATACACACACACACTTGCACCAGCATGTCAAACCAGAAATACTTTTATTATTTTTTATGTTTATTTATTTTTAAGAGTGAGACAGTGTGAGCAGGGGAGGGGCAGAGAGAGAGGGAGACACAGAATCCAAAGCAGGCTCCAAGCTCTGAGCTGTCAGCACAGAGCCTGGCGCAGGGCTCGAACTCAGACTGTGAGATCATGACCTGCGCTGAAGTCAGACACATAACCGACTGAGCCACCCAGGTGCCCCTCAAACCAGAAATACTTTTAAACTGAATGTTTTATAAGATAACATAGACCAGAATTTAAAAATTTATGCTATCATTCTTTCTTTATAATTTCTAAACTAAATTTTAATCTGATCAAAATTTTGAAAGTTTCCACTAAGTTTATTTTTAACAACTGTGTGCTTTGTTCTCTTAGAGACTAACAGTATCTATCTCTATCATGCGCTAGAATATTAAGGCTCCTAAACATTCTTTATTTAAGATATGACTTAATTTTGTTTAAACCAGTGTTTCTCAAATTTATTTGAAAACAAAGACCATTTCTGAGCAATGGATTTTTGTAGATCTAAGTTGATAGAATATGATTTTTGAAATAGTAATCTATATAATTTTCAAATTGCTTTCTGTTTTGTTACTTATTTCTCTACATGATATCTTGCAGGAATAATGGAAACAACTCATTTGTCTTGGAAATAGGTTCTGTTTTATTATTTAATCCCCAAGTATTTCTTTCTTCCAGAAATTCTTCATACAAAGTCTTCCAATTAATGAATCAGGTCCTTACATTGCCTTATTTTTAGCATTGTTCCTGTAACAGTAAGTCTCCATAAATTTTCCAGAATCCCTTCTGGCTCTAGAATTATGTACCCTATGCAAAATATATTCATCATTCTCCTTTTTAAAATATTCCTCATTGACAGAGTATTTCTATACTATGAACTTATAACAATAAATTGGTATGACTCTATTGTAAAGCAAAAATATTAAGGCCATGAAATAAAGATGCTTTGGGGTTCACCCAAGCTTAGTAATATTCCTTAAAGCCACCATCCAACTAAGACTCATGTGAAAGACCTTAGCATAAACTGAATTTATATCTAAAAGCCTTAATTAGACCAGACCTCTTTCAAAGCCATTATCATTAGGTTTTCTATTGTGCTTGGTTGCTAAAAGAGTTGTTCTCGCTGTGTACAATAAATGGAAAAAAACATCAAATCATAACATTTTTGGACAGGAAGGTACCTTTGAGATTAGCTGTTTCAACTTCTTCAATTTATAGATGAGGAAAAGAATGTGCAGTGAGGTTAAGTGAATTGCTTAGAAGTAGTTTTCAAAATCTAAATTCGTTATATGAATTTACAGTATATTGTGTAAGCCATTAAAAGGTTTTCAAATGTTACAAAATATTTCCTCGAATCAAATACGTAAAATCAGTTGTACAAAAGAAAAAGAAGAGAAGTACCAAACTCATTACATTTAAGTATGATGGCAGAGATGACAATGTTCATTCCCAAGTATCTTCTTTTCCCACAAAGTTCATTTGTGATCACTTCAAGCACATAGATCACTAAACTTCACAAGAATATGGACTCACCTATGTTATGAGAAATCTTCCTATTATATTAAGAAGCAAGCTGACCTGTTCTCAACAAATTATTTGCTGAGTTTGCAGTTCAAAACTGAATTTTTAAAAGGCAGACAAGCAAATAAAACAGGTGCTCTTCATTCTATATTGCTCTGTTTTAGATGCGGGAGGAATGGGCCAAGACAGTGCTGATTCAAAGAGGAAAATGAGTCAAACCAAATTTGGTGGATATTGGTTGAGACAAAGGATAGGCTTAAGTATTAGGCATCATTATATAGGTACAAAATGGGACTGAGCAAGATTTGTTCAAAATTTCATAAAGTCAGTGATCCACGGTATTGGAAAATGTGAAAAGTCATCTAGAATTGCCTTCTAAAACTGATGAGGAAACTGAGGTCCAGAAAGGAAAAGTAACTGTTGGGTTTCATACTAGTCAGTTAGATACATCCAAGCTAGAGGCCAAGTCTCTTGGGTTCTAATAGAACACTTTGACCTCACCACACTGTGGAGACCAAAGGACCAAGATATCTGTAAGTTAACACTTATGTAGAGAAGTCAGAGATAGAGTAAGAAGTCAGGAAGTATCTGGCCTGAAATCTGAGGGTGTCCCTAGGGTCCCAGAGTATCTGGTTGGTATATCTGCTTCTCTGTATACCAGATGCTCAGAAGCTAGTGCCTTGTGATTTTTCGATCCCATAAGTTAGTCATCTCTTTCTCTTGCAATCATGTCTTCCTTAGTTGATTGTTGGAGATGACTGAGAGAGGGTTCACAGTGCATAAGCTGTGGTATTATCACTATCACCAGTGCCAGGACCTGTAACTCTGCCCCTAAAGTACGTGACATGCTGAGAAATGTGATTCTGCAAAATGAGATCAATACCTTTGCTTTTGCACTATGATCATCTCTAAGGAGACCTCACTCAGCCTCTCCTTAATCCAGCCTTCCACCTGCCTTTAATTTTTAAAAACATTTCTAATGTTTATTTATTTTTGAGAGAGAGAGAGAGAGAGAGAGAGAGAGAGAGAGAGAGAGAGAGAATACCAAGCAGATTCCACACTGTCAGCACAGAGCCCAACTCAGGAATCAAACTCATGAACTGTGAGATCATGCCATGAGCCAAAATCAAGAGTAGCATACTTAACCGACTGAATCAGCCAGGCGCCCTTCCATCTGCCTTTTATAAATAATGATCCTTTGAATGTAGGACCATATGAGAACAAAAATTTACCAGAAAAAAACTTCACCATTGCTTTTTAGACTTGGGAATTTCTAAAGTGCTCGTTCACCAAAACCAAGACCATTGGATTTGCTATCAGGAATAAGGCTATGCCTGATTAATCTTGCTTGTCCATTAAGAATGAGCCATTTGTCCTAAACTTCCTTCCTAGACTTATTTGAGCATTACTGCTGTGTAAATCTCAGCTCATTTTATTTTGGAAAATCCACTCACCTAAAGGACACACTTAACTTGAATTCTGGGATAGGGTTCCACGCTCTGGGATGGGTCAGACACATTCTAAAAATTAAGGACAATGCCAGAAAGCCAATGATAACACAAAAGGGGATGTATTCAGCATCAGGCTTATAGGGGATTGCAAAGGAGCTGACAAAAGATAAATCTAGAGGCCAGGAACAGGTCAAAAGTGGTGTTTAAACAATATTAATTTGAAGGTGTAGATATGGAGACCTTTTGTTCTTAAAAATTTCTTTGCTCTATCTTGAATTGTGGTTTCGGTCAGGAGATAATGATTTGGAAATAGAACAGTATATATCTGAACCCTGAAGTGTGAAAAGACTTCATAGTCTTTTTTTAAAAAAAAATTTTAACGTTTATTTATTCTTGAGACAGAGAGAGACAGAGCATGAACGGGGGAGGGTCAGAGAGAGAGGGAGACACAGAATCTGAAACAGGCTCCAGGCTCTGAGTGGGTCAGCACGGAGCCCGACGCGGGGCTCGAACCCATGGACCGTGAGCTCATGACCTGAGCCGAAGTCAGCTGCCCAACCGACTGAGCCACCCAGGCGCCCCAAGACTTCATAGTCTTATATCTGCAGGAAGGACCACTTCCCAGACTTGGCTACAGCTCGACAACAGCTATCATGGTGAAGGCTTTGAGTGTTGCATTGGGAATGTTTTGCACTCCATTGCCACCTCTGATGTGTACATGCACTGTGTTGTTATTGCCCTTTTATGAACAGACTCACACAGGCAATTCTAACCACGCACCTTGCCACTTCTCACACAATTCTTTCTACCAAGTAAATGCTTGATTAGATAACTCTTGATTCTCAAGATCCAATGATGTCACTCAACCAAAATGGAAAATCATTTATATGGCATTTGCTTATTGTATTTGTATTTACAAGTGGCCTGGACAGAGCTATTCTTGGAATCTATGTCACTTCAAAATCGTGTGCTACTGTCAAGCCTCATCGAATTGTATCATTTTCCACTCTGCTTCTCGGTTGGATTACCTCTTTTTCTCTCTACAGTATTGATTAAGAGGATCAATTTTACAATTGAGAAAAAGCATCAGACTAAATAGAACTTTGTTCAATTGTTCCCAAGCTAAAGCTCACTATCTTTTCGCCCATACTTTCCCAGGCTGAAAGAGATAATTAAACATTTTAGAATAAAAGGTCTTCACTTTTAGCACCAGCTGGCCTGTGGGCTGCATTGAACGATAACTATAACTAGGGGTGGCAATAATGTTAATGAACTTTAAGCAGAGAAAGTGACTAGATAAATAAGGATTACTTGTGGATAGACTATCATAAGGCTATCTAATCAATGTTTAGAGTCTTTTCTGTTGTTGTTCCCATAAAAATAAAATTTGTCCTTTGTTGTTTCACTTTTGTAAAAAATTCTCTTTCATAAAACTGAGGATTTTTCAAAAGTCTCTAATAATACCATTAAAGACCTTTTCTGCATGGTGCCACTGCCTTGAGAACTCTGATTACAACAACACCATGGTAAACAAAACAAATAAAAATAAGACCTTTAGCTGGTCTTATGCTCACATAGTCTTTCTAAATACTATTATAGCTTGGTTTGGAGATGAATCAATGACAGTTCATACGAGGGCCATATACCATGGAGAAAATTTTGGATTTTCATCTATAGCAAACTATTGCATTATTATAACAATACAATGTTTCCAAAACCCCTGGTGCTCTAGCATTCCTTCTCATAATAAAAAGAGCCTAAATAAAGCCAGACAGTATAAATTATGTAGACAAAAATCAGTAGGGGGACTATGATATAATTTACTTTCCCCAAGTGGCATGGCAAAAGAATAAATATTTTCTTTAAGAATTGTAGTACTTTTTTCTTGATTTTTATAAAAATAATATTGGTCAGAAATAAAATTTTGAAAGACAAGAAGCCGATTTTCCAGAAAGAATATTTGACTTTGGCACTTCTCCTTCAGAATTGCCTGTGAGGGTTGGTTATGAGGCTGTAATTCTAAATTTGTGCAAGTGTGTGGTAACCCAAGGATACTGTTTAGAGATAAGAGTTACTACTGAGGAATTGTCTTTGTGTTTGGAACTGCAACCCCTTAGCAGCACCAGTTTTGACAATCCTATATTTTTCTCATCCCATAGTGCTGTATATACAAGACACATTTTTAAATTTAAAGTAAATCTGTGTTGGAAACATTGGGGACTTGTGAATTCCATTTGTGGTTGCTGAAAACAACAGAAAAACCATTGATAATATTGCATACAGTCATGGAGATTCTTTTTATCTGGTCATTTCTTTAAAGAATTCTTTCATTTGGAGTAAGATTTCAGCAAATATAAATTGCAGTCTTGGAATTACTGTGAGCATTTACTGAGCCCACTAGACCTGGACTTACTGTTGATTTGACTTGGCTAGGAGCTACCGTGACCAGAGAATTATGGTTTACCACAGTTTCTTTATAAACTCATAATACAAAGGTGGTTCTTGACATTTACAAAACAGATACTTTTTGTTTATTATAAATCCATGTGCTAAACCACCTTTCACGGGCCAAATTCAGAATTTCATACTAAAATTGACTGAGAGTGATTTAGAGAAACCCAGGGAGATTTGGGCAAGGGAACGGAGGCCTGCCTTCGTGATGTGGCTGTGGCATTTGTAAACTATTATTTGCAACAGCACCAGCAAAGCCGAATAACCAGAATGTTCTCTGACTATGTTCACAATAACATGCCCAGTCTTTTTAATCCTCCCTTTCTCTTCCATGCTGAGGAGTCCTATGAAGATTCTTAGGACTGGAGGATGCCCCAAGTTATCAGCACATGTGTCATCATCATCCACAGCTAGTGTCCTCTTACCCCACCTCTCTTCCCTTCCCTTCCAAACCCCTTCTTCCTTAACTCAACTCCAGGCTATGAGAGTGGCAATAAGAAGAAAAGGTAACTGGCAGCACTCCTGTGGAGGCAGATGGGGCGTCTCGTCAATCCAGGTGGCCCCATGCATAAGTGTGAGACATGTGCCCAACTGTCTTTTGTCTTAACCATGCTCCAGAACACTACAGGCATCTAGTCTAGGTAATTTGAAGACTAAAAGGCACTCAACATTGCTATGGAAGCAATCAGACAGAGGTAGGAGTGGTGTGAGAGGGAGGCTCATGGTTTGATGTCTCTGGTTCCCAGGAGGGGGCTGGCAGGTTCTCTTTTATAGTTGCTTCCTGTGTGCCTGTGAAGGTTCACACTCACCCACTGGAATGCCTGCAGGCATGGTATTTAACAATATAATATTAATTTTTAGCTTTCCAAAAATAGAATACTACATCTACTCCTAAAAAAATCCACAAGCACTTCAGTTATTTTCCAGACACTGGATTTCTCAAACATATTTTTCAAGAATGTATTACATACTGAAGTATGGGCTACTTCTACGCTGCAAAAGATGTCACCAAATATGAATCTATATGCCCACCTTAGAGTTCTTAAATTATTTTGTAACTAAGAGAAAGTCTTCTTTCCTTTTGGGTCTTACCTATCCTACTAAAAAATAATTAGAAAAAAAAAACATTTATTTATCACTTTGTCCTTTCATACATTTGGAACAGCTTTCACTACAACCTAAAATAAGACTAAGTTCAGAACACTGATCGAAAATATCTAGAGAATCTTCAAAAGTTACCTTCAAAATGCTAAACAGGACAAACCGTACTTCCTGAACAAACTTGGATCAGTCTGTTGACCTTGCCCAAACATATGGGTTCGCCATTTTGTGCAATCTTCAATAAATGCCAGACTGTCAATTAAGCAGGAGAATCACACTTCCTTCCAGTCTTCAGAACAATTTTGCTAAGCTTATTGGAGGACAGAACTTTTTTTATTCATTTACAGATTTTTATAATGACTTTCTACCTAGAATCTTATGTGCTTCATATAATTGTTCAGGGGGAAATTTTCTAATAGATTTTTTCCATCTTTATAGATTTTTACAACTTATGAGAAAGTGTACAGACAAAGCACTTTTGGGTCCCTGGGACAGGTCAGTAAGGATGTAGTGTTCTAGATGTGTATATCTTCTAATACAGCAGCAGAAGTTGATGGGATGCATCAAGTGGTGTCAGTCCTAAAATGTCTCAGATGCCCCACTGTTCATTGGAACCAAGAATAATTGAAGGAGATGCATAAAGTGAGGACACACTGTCATGGACTACCACAGTGAGCAGTAGAGAGAATAAAGCCAAGCATCCTAATGTCTCTTCCTGCTCTTTACCTATAAAAGCTTTATTTTTGTTAATACTGACGTTTAAAACTACATGAAGAGCCTAATATGTTCTGATTATGTCCACCTCATTGTTTCTGACATATATCTAAATAAACAACATGCTGGTACCAACAATAAGCAACACGATCAGCAATTTTATTTAATATTTTGATACACCTAACATTCGCTAAGTGATTTCACAAGCATCACTCCAATACAGATGCACAAATATAATTATTACCCCCATTTTACAGATGATACAATGTAAAGTCAGAGACACAACATAGCATCTGATATTAGGAGAAACAACGTGGCTGAGAAGAAAGTTGGCCAATGTTTCCAACTCAAAGTCCAGCATTCTTCTCACTCTATCCTAAGCTACAGAATCCCTTGAAAATGAATTAAAGTCATCTAATCTCCTGTTACAATTTGCCAGTAAATGTATTTTCTACATTATCAACCCATTATTCCCCCTCAAACAAAATATTTGTCTAAAGAGAAAAAAGTAAAGAGAAGTAACATTTGCCAATCACTCACTATATGCTAGGTGGGAAATTTTTATGACATAGGTATCCTTACAAATGCATTATAATTCTCTCCCATCCCACATTAAAATAATTTTGCCTAGGAACAAAAAATGACATAATTCCTGTTATCATTTTGCTTTCCAAATGATTGGCTATAAGTTATTCATTTAATTAGGATAAGCTCAGATTTCTCAGCAATCATTTTGTAGAAAGCCTAACCTACAGATTGTTTTCAAATATAATGACATTTTTATGAATACTAAATTTAACAACTCATGAAGTTGACATAATGTTATGCTTCATAGACATTTAAGAAAGCATTTATCCATTTAGATTCTGCCATTTTCTTTTCATAGTTTCCAGGGAATGATTCTTTTCTTGATATCAACATTTTTTACAGGCCACTGAAAAACCTATAGCCCCCTAACACTATGCCTCTGGTGCCTGAAAAATAAAGTGGCCCAGACCTTATCTCCTCAGATTATCGTATATAAAAATGCAAGTTAAAAAAGCATGCTGGGTGCAGATAATAGGTTGCTATAGCAAAACACCAGAAAATCTATACATAAGGAGGATGATCTCCAAGGGAATTCCTAACACAGCAACAATTTTAGTTTTCTTCTATTTGAATAACAATTGCGTCCTGTGGGAGAAATTGCAGTGAAGATAAAGGGTAAACTGAAGATACATGGACAAAACCCTTCTCTCCCCTTTAAAAATGTTCCAAAATGTTAATCCAGGGTGGACTTAATTTTATAAAAGTGTGTCAACATAGTTCGTTAGTTGTGACAAAGGTATCACACTAATGTAAGATCTTAACAACAGGTAAATTGAGTGTGAAGAATGCCAAAATTCTCTCTACTATCTTTGCAATTTTTCCATAAACCTAAAACTATTCTAAAATAAAAAGTTAATTTTTTAAAAGGCAATTGTAGTAAAAGTGTTTCAAACAAACAATAATAATCTTCTCTTTATGCTTTCCCTTTACAGACAATCCAGTCATAAAGTCATTAGGTGGGGCAGTGCTAACCACCTATGCAGAGGGCAGCTCTTAAGGGAATGATCAAACTCAAAGATGGCGAATAAGTAATCTACATGGAAGAAGGCACCAGGTTTCTTGTTAAGTGTGTTACAAGTAGGGAAAGAGAAAACTAGAATGCACCTTAGATACTTTTAAGTAGAACTGATACTTTTAAGGATCAGCATGAACTGATGGTTTTTAATATACAGAAATAGATATTAGCGTGAGTGAGCATGTGAGTGTGTGTGTGTGTATGTGTGTGTAAACCGTCCACTGAGAAGGAACTAGAATCAGTTTTGCCTCAGTAGCAACCCAATACCCAAAGACTAACTTCTAAATACCATTCTCAACTAAAAGAGACTAGGGTTCTTTAAAGAAATAGCAGATACAGGGCTGGGGCAGGGAAAGTACAAGACAAAATATCTATTGTACCAGAAAACAATGAGGGGGACATGTCAAAAGTATAAAGTAGTCTCCTTGCGTGTTCTATGCCCAAATGTGGGATGGTAATAAATAATAAAGCAGTAATGAATAAATAAAGAATCCAGGAGTCTATACTGATATAAATTTAAAAATGAATAAATCTAAATTTGATGAAGAATAAGACATTTAAATAGTTTTTGATTAACTCCCAGGATAGACAGAGTGAGCCCCGCACATACGCACACTGCCTGGAAAATGACAATGCTCTTGTGATTGTATCCTATGTGTGTATATGTTACATTATATGGCAAAAGGAATGTTACAGATATAATTAAATTTACTAATCAATTGGTCTTAAAATTGATGATCTTGTGTTGTCTGGGTGAGAATGACAGAGAAATTCCAAATGTGAAAAAAATTTGACTCATAGTTTCTGGCTGTGAGATGCAGAGGCTCACATTCCTATGAACCAGCCAGAGGTCTCCAGGAGCTTTGCTATAAATTTCAGACTGTGTCAAAACATATATATGTTAGTAGTATATAATATATAAATACATTGTATTTATATAGTTACTTAACATATAAAATAATGTATATAATTGTGTATAACATATATAACATACATTAAATAATATATAATATCACATAATGTGTTATATAAAATATATAAATATATTAATAATTTGTATACTTATATATATATTTTATGATCCCATAATATAATTAATTTAATTTATTTATTAATAATAACCTATCTTGACAATATTTTTAACTTGTAGTCTAAAAAGGAAAGAGTTTGACTTGAAAAACTGTACTGGGGTTCTGGTATTTAATACAGTAAGCCAATTTGCTAAGCTTAGTTTTTGTCCAAGTTATATTCTGTTATGCTGAATTTCTTCAGAATAATGTGAAGAGCATAAGCTGCTAAAGGAAAAAGAGTTTATATTAAAAATACAAAGAAATTGCCCTGTGTAAAAATAAGCTACATTAAAGGATTTTTATTTAGCCTAGATAAGAGAATACAATAAAATAACATTTTATATGTTTTATGTGTATGTGTGTGTACGTATGTATGTATGTGCGTATATTTAACTAAGAAACCTTCAGGATAAGTTTAATTTCCAACAGGATAACCAGAATCCATTCTACTAAAAGCTGAGGATGAAAAACAGGTCACTGTCCAAATTTTTTCCTCATATTTCTTCATTTAAGAACCAGACAGTCTTTTTGGTAACATAAAGGAAAGCAAGGGGAAATAAAAGTGAAAACGTAACTCTCCCTATAGGGAATGAAGGAAAAGAAACATGACTTTTATTGGATGTCAGACATAGCACTAGGCAATTAATATTATGTTTTGTTCTATATAGCAATTCTAGGTAGGCATTGCCATCTATTCCCATTTTAAAAATTAGAAAATTATCTAAGAAATTTAACTCATAGTTTAAGGATCTATTTATAATAAAAAATAGAGGCAAGATCTGAATCCAAACTTGTATTCACGTGAAATCCGTGGTCTTTGCAGTGAACTAAGTTGCTTTGATTTAACCTTATCATAATCTTATATGGTGAAAAATGCAAGTAAATCACCATTAACGTGTGCATGTGTGCATGTGTGTGTGTGCATGTGTGCGTGTGTGTAAGCAAAAAAAAAAAACAGACTGATTTAAGTCTTTGTAAACATATAAAAACACATATAAATACTTCTAAAAACAAATACGTTATACACACAGACATATACATATACTTAAACATACACAAACATTAAACAACACATGTAACCAGGAAAGTTACATAACAAACTTAGTACTTCAGAATAAAAACAGTTTGGGAGGTGCCTGTGTGGCTCAGTTGGTTAAGCATCTGACTCTTAATTTTGGCCCAAGTCATGATTTCATAGTTCCTAAATTCGAGCACCCTGTCAGGCTCTACACTGACAGCGTGTAGCCTGCTTGGGATTATCTATCTCCCTCTCTCTCCTGCACCTCCCCCACTCACATGTGTATATGTGCACACATGTGCTCTTTCTCTCAAAATAAGTAATAAATAAAATAAACTTTAAAAATATTTTTTCTGTATCAGAGTCATATAAGAATTAAAATAATACATTATTCTATGAATTCTATATCCTTTCATATATTATTCAATCTGGTTAATTAACAGCCAAATGTACATTTTTTTAAAAAACTGATTTTTAGGAATCATGTATAAGAGTGTGTACACTATTTTTAAAAGACACATGACATACTCTTTTGACAAAAAGTTTCCCAATTATAACACTTAGCTATGTGATATTAGACAATATCCATGAGCAGACTATATAAGATATTAGAGTCAAAAGTAAGTACTATAAATATCAATTCTGGACACTTTTCCTTCAAATCAGATTCTTCCCAGATTCAAAAATGCCTACTATTTCCTTTTTGTTTCTGAGTATCACCAATGGTACATTAGCCATGCGTGTCAAGGAGTATAGTATAAAACGTGTGCTAGTTCACTCTTTCTATTTAGTACTTGGAAACCCACGTAATGATACATGTAGGACTTTGGCTCAGGGTCTTAGAGTAGACATATTTATAAAAACTACATAATTCATTTAGCATCTTTAAAAGATAAAGTATTGTGTAGAAAAGAAAGCACATAAACTTATGGGGATCCTGAGAATAGGTCTAGTTTATCTTCTAAAAAGGGAAAGAGTTTCACTTGGAAACTGTACTGAGTTTCTGATATTTAACATAGTAAGTTTATTTTCTAAGCCTACTTGTTGTCCAAGAGATATATTTTGTTGTGCTGAATTTTTATAAAGTAACATGGATAGCACTGATTGCTAAAGGGAAAAGATTTTGTATCAAAAACATAAAGAAATTGACCCTGTATAGAAAGCTAGGTTAAGGGACTCTACTTAGTCTAAATAAGAAAATACAATAAAATTTTAAAATGACATTTTAAAAATATTTTTAAACTTTGCACATGGGAATTGGACACTTTTTAAAAACTCTATATGATAATGGGTGTGGGAAACATTTATGTTAAGGGTTTTTTAATTGAGATATAATTCACATTACATATAATTCATCATTATTTTTACTGTGGTAAGAAACACATAACATAAAATTTACCATTATAATCATTTTTCGCTGTTAAGTATATTCCCATTATTGTGCAACCAAAACCAGGACTTTCATCCTACAAAACTGAAATGTTATACCCATTAAACAACTCCCCTTTAGTCCCTCATTCCCCTCAGCCCTTGGTAACCACCATTCTATTTCTGTGTCTATGAATTTGACTACATTAGATACCTAATGAGTAGAATTATACGGCATATGTCTTTTGTGATCAGCTGACTTCACTTAGCATAAAATCCTTAAGTTTCTTCCTTGTTGTAGGATTGTCAAGACTGCCTTCCTTTTTAAGAGTCAGTAAAATTCCACTATATGTATAAACCACATTTTGTTTATCAATTCATCTGTATATGTACATTTGGGTTGCTTTTACCTCAAGTGTTATGAAAAATACTGATATGAACATGGGTGGGCAAATATCTCCTTGAGAGTTTGCTTTCAATTATTTTGGACATATACTCTGAAGTAGGATTTCTGGCTAATATGATAGCTGTATTTTTAATTTTGAGGAAATTCCATACTGTTTTTCATAGTGGTTGTACCATTTAACAATTCTAGAAACAGTACACAAGGGTTCAAATTTGTCTACATCCTTGTCAACTTCCTTGTTACTTTTTTTTTTGTTTGCTGGTTGTTTTTTAAAATTGTTTTTAAAAATTTAGTTACAGGATCCTGGGAAGATGGCGGTGTAGATCCCTGGGCTCACCACGCGTCCTGCTGATCACTTAGATTCCATCTACACCTGCCTAAATAACCCAGAAAAGCTCCAGAAGACTAGCAGAATGGAGTCTACGGAGCCAAGCACAGACGAGAGGCCCATGGAAGAGGGTAGGAAGGGCAGCGAGGCAGTGCGCGCTCCAGGGACTGGCGGGAGGGAGCCGGGGCGGAGGGGCAGCCTGCTGGCCAAGCAGAGCTCCCGAGTCTGGCTGGCAAAAGCGGAGGGGCCGGACGGAGTGTGTTCCAATAGCAAGAGGGACTTGACATCTGGAAGGTTATAAGCTAACAGCTCTGCTCCGAGAACAGGAGGGCTGGAGGACAACAGGAGGGAGAGTTGTTGAGCCCTGGACGACAGAGCGCAGCTTGGCTGGGAACAAAGGCGCTCGCCAGCACCATCTCCCTCGCCCATCCCCCTCGCCCATCCCCCAGCCAAAATCCCAAAGGGAACCAGTTCCTGCCAGGGAACTTGCTTGCACCGCACAAACACCCAACACTGTGCTTCTGTGGATCCATCCCTCTGTGGGTCTGACTCCCTCCCGCTGCCACAGGGCCCCTCCTGAAGTGGATCACCTAAGGAGAAGCGAGCTAAGCATGCCCCTCCTGCCCCCATGTACATTGCCTACCCACCCCAGCCAATACACCGGATCCCCAGCACCACAAGCCTGGCAGTGTGCAAGTAGCCCAGATGGGCCACGCCACCCCACAGTGAATCCCGCCCCTAGGAGAGGGGAAGAGAAGGCACACACCAGTCTGACTGTGGCCCCAGCAGTGGGCTGGGGGCAGACAGACATCAGGTCTGAATGCGGCCCCGCCCACCATCACAAGTTATTCAAGACAGCACAGGGGAAGTGCCCCGCAGTCCTGAACCAGTCCAGGGACTATCCAAAATGACCAAACGGAAGAATTCCCCTCAGAAAAACGTCCAGGAAATAACAACAGCTAACGAACTGATCAAAAATGATTTAAACAATATAACAGAAAGTGAATTTAGAATAATAGTCATAAAATTAATCGCTGAGCTTGAAAACAGTATAAAGGACAGCAGAGAATCTGTTGCTACAGAGATCAAGGGACTAAGGAACAGTCAGGAGGAGCTAAAAAATTCTATCAATGAACTGCAAAATAAAATGGAGACTACTACGGCTCAGATTGAAGAGGCAGAGGAGAGAATAGGTGAACTAGAAGATAAAACTATGGAAAAAGAGGAAGCTGAGAAAAAGAGAGATAAAAAAAATCCAGGAGTATGAGGGGAAAATTAGAGAACTAAGTGATGCACTAAGGAGAAATAATATATGCATAATTGGTATTCCAGAGGAAGAAGAGAGAGGGAAAGGTGCTGAAGGGGTACTTGAAGAAATAATAGCTGAGAACTTCCCGGATCTGGGGAAGGAGAAAGGCAATGAAATCCAAGAGGCACAGAGAACTCCCTTCAGACGTAACTTCAATCCAGCTTCTGCATGACATATCACAGTGAAACTGGCAAAATACAAGGATAAAGAGAAAATTCTGAAAGCAGCTAGAGACAAACGTGCTCTAACATATAAAGGGAGACCTATAAGACTCCTGACTGATCTCTCTTCTGAAACTTGGCAGGCAAGAAAGGAATGGCAGGAGATGTTCAATGTGATGAACAGAAAAAATATGCAGCCAAGAATCCTTTATCCAGCAAGTCTGTCATTTACAATAAAAGGAGAGATAAGGTCTTCCCAAACAAAAACTGAAGGAATTTGTCACCACTAAACCAGCCCTACAAGAGATCCTAAGGGGGATCCTGTGAGACAAAGTACCAGAGACATCGCTACAAGCATGAAACCTATGGACATCACAATGACTCTAAACCCTTATCTTTCTATAATAACACTGAATGTAAATGGACTAAATGCGCCAACCAAAAGACAAAGGGTATCAGAATGGTTAAAAAAACAAGACCCATCTATTTGCTGTCTACAAGAGACTCATTTTAGACCTGAGGACACCTTCAGATTGAGAGTGAGGGGATGGAGAACTATTTATCATGCTACTGGAAGCCAAAAGAATGCTGGAGTAGCCATACTTATATCAGACAAACTAGACTTTAAATTAAAGGCTGTAACAAGAGATAAAGAAGGGCGTTATATAGTAATCACAGGGTCTATCCATCAGGAATAGCTAACAATTATAAATGTCTGTGCGCCAAATACAGGAGCCCCCAAATATATAAAACAATTACTCACAAACATAAGCAACCTATTGATAAGAATGTGGTCATTGCAGGGGACTTTAACACTCCACTTACAGAAATGGATAGATCATCTAGACACACGGTCAATAAAGAAACATGGGCCCTGAATGATACATTGGATCAGATGGACTTGACAGATATATTTAGAACTCTGCATCCCAAAGCAACAGAATATACTTTCTTCTCAAGTGCACATGGAACATTCTCCAAGATAGATCACATACTGGGTCACAAAACAGCCCTTTGTAAGTATAAAAGAATTGAGATCATACCATGCATACTTTCAGACCACAGTGCTATGAAGCTTGAAATCAACCACAGGAAAAAGTCTGGAAAACCTCCAAAAGCATGGAGGTTAAAGAACACCCTACTAAAGAATGAATGGGTCAAACAGGCAATTAGAGAAGAAATTAAAAAATATATGGAAACAAACGAAAATGAAAATACAACAATCTAAACGCTTTGGGATGCAGCGAAGGCAGTCCTGAGAGGAAAATACATTGCAATCCAGGCCTGTCTCAAGAAACAAGAAAAATCCCAAATACAAAATCTAACAGCACATCTAAAGGAACTAGAAGCAGAACAGCAAAGGCAGCCTAAACCCAGCAGAAGAAGAGAAATAATAAAGATCAGAGCAGAAGTAAACAATATAGAATCTAAAAAAACTGTAGAGAAGATCAATGAAACCAAGAGTTGATTTTTTGAAAAAATAAACAAAATTGATAAACCTCTAGCCAGGCTTCTCAAAAAGAAAAGGGAGATGACCCAAGTAGATAAAAGCATGAATGAAAATGGAATTATTACAACCAATCCCTCAGAGATACAAGCAATTATCAGGGAATACTATGAAAAATTATATGCCAACAAACTGGACAACCTGGAAGAAATGGACAAATTCCTAAACACACACACACACGTTTCCAAAACTCAATCAGGAGGAAATAGAAAGCTTGAACAGACCCATAACCAGTGAAGAAATTGAATCAGTCATCAAAAGTCTCCCAACAAATAAGAGTCCAGGACCAGATGGCTTCCCAGGGGAGTTCTACCAGACATTTAAAGCAGAGATAATACCTATCCTTCTCAAGCTATTCCAAGAAATAGAAAGGGAAGGAAAACTTCCAGACTCATTCTATGAACCCAGTATTACTTTGATTCCTAAACCAGACAGAGACCCAGTAAAAAAAGAGAACTACCGGCCAATATCCCTGATGAATATGGATGCAAAAATTCTCAATAAGATACTAGCAAATCGAATTCAACAGCATATAAAAAGAATTATTCACCATGATCAAGTGGGATTCATTCCTGGGATGCAGGGCTGGTTCAACATTCGCAAATCAATCAACGTGATATATCACATTAATAAAAGAAAAGATAAGAACCATATGATCCTGTCAATCGAAGCAGAAAAGGCCTTTGACAAAATTCAGCACCCTTTCTTAATAAAAACCCTTGAGAAAGTCTGGATAGAAGGAACATACTTAAAGATCATAAAAGCCATTTATGAAAAGTCCACAGCTAACATCATCGTCAATGGGGAAAGACTGAGAGCTTTTTCCCTGAGATCAGGAACATGACAGGGATGCCCACTCTCACCGCTGTTGTTTAACATAGTTGGAGGTTCTAGCATCAGCAATCAGACAACAAAAGGAAATCAAAGGCATCAAAATTGGCAAAGATGAAGTTAAGCTTTCACTTTTTGCAGATGACATGATATTATACATGGAAAATCCGATAGACTCCACCAAAAGTCTGCTAGAGCTGATACATGAATTTAGCAAAGTTGCAGGATACAAAATCAATGTACAGAAATCAGTTGCATTCTTATACACTAATAATGAAGCAACAGAAAGACAAATAAAGAAACTGATCCCATTCACAATTGCACCAAGAAGCATAAAATACCTAGGAATAAATCTAACCAAAGATGTGAAAGATCTGTGCGCTGAAAACTATAGAAAGCTTATGAAGGAAATTGAAGAAGATATAATAAATAGAAAAACATTCCATGCTCATGGATTGGAAGAATAAATATTGCCAAAATGTCAATACTACCCAAAGCTATCTACACATTCAATGCAATCCCAATCAAAATTGCACCAGCATTCTTCTTGAAACTAGAACAAGCAATCCTAAAATTCATATGGAACCACAAAAGGCCCAGAATAGCCAAAGGAATTTTGAAGAAGAGACCAAAGCAGGAGGCATCACAATCCCAGACTTTAGCCTCTACTACAAAGCTGTCATCATCAAGACAGCATGGTATTGGCACAAAAATAGACACATAGACCAATGGAATAGAATAGAAACCCCAGAACTAGACCCACAAACGTATGGCCAACTCATCTTTGACAAAACAGGAAAGAATATACAATGGAAAAAGACAGTCTCTTTAACAAATGGTGCTGGGAGAACTGGACAGCAACATGCAGAAGGTTGAAACTAGACCACTTTCTCACACCATTCACAAAAATAAACTCAAAATGGATAAAGGACCTGAATGTGAGACAGGAAACCATCAAAACCCTAGAGGAGAAAGCAGGAAAAGACCTCTCTGACCTCAGCCGTAGCAATTTCTTACTTGACGCATCCCCAAAGGCAAGGGAATTAAAAGCAAAAATGAACTACTGGGACCTTATGAAGATAAAAAACTTCTGCACAGCAAAGGAAACAACCAACAAAACTAAAAGGCAACCAACGGAATGGGAAAAGATATTTGCAAATGACATATCGGACAAAGGGCTAGTATCCAAAATCTATAAAGAGCTCACCAAACTCCACACCCAAAAAACAAATAACCCAGTGAAGAAATGGGCAGAAAACATGAATAGACACTTCTCTAAAGAAGACATCCGGATGGCCAACAGGCACATGAAAAGATGCTCAACGTCACTCCTCATCAGGGAAATACAAATCAAAACCACACTCAGATATCACCTCACGCCAGTCAGAGTGGCCAAAATGAACAAATCAGGAGACTATAGATGCTGGAGAGGATGTGGAGAAACGGGAACCCTCTTGCACTGTTGGTGGGAATGCAAATTGGTGTAGCCACTCTGGAAAACATTGTGGAGGTTCCTCAGAAAATTTAAAATAGATCTACCCTATGACCCAGCAATAGCACTGCTAGGAATTTACCCAAGGGATACAGGAGTACTGATGCATAGGGGCACTTGTACCCCAATGTTTATAGCAGCACTCTCAACAATAGCCAAATTATGGAAAGAGCCTAAATGTCCATCAACAGATGAATGGATAAAGAAATTGTGGTTTATATACATAATGGAGTACTACGTGGCAATGAGAAAGAATGAAATATGGCCCTTTGTAGCAACGTGGATGGAACTGGAGACTGTTATGCTAAGTGAAGTAAGTCATACAGAGAAAGACAGATACCATAGGTTTTCACTCTTATGTGGATCCTGAGAAACTTACCAGAAGACCATGGGGGAGGGGAAGAAAAAAAAAAGAAAGAAAGAAAGGTTAGAGAGGGAGGGAACCAAAACATAAGAGACTGTTAAAAACTGAGAACAAACTGAGGGTTGACGGGGCAGGGCGGGGCGGGGGGGGGGGGAGTGGGTGATGGGCTCTGAGGAGGGCACCTGTTGGGATGATCACTGGATGTTGTATGGAAACCAATTAAACAATAAATTTTATATTTAAAAAGATAAAATAAAATAAAATATATGAGAAAGCATCATTTCACTCAAAAACAAAAAACCAAAACAAAACCTTTGAAAGTCACATAGCCTATATTCCAAATGTATTCAGATCCATACCTAAGTTTTAAGTTAGATTAACTTTCATCCTGCTAACTAGATCACTAAATTAAATCCAACATGTTCAACCATTTCATTCAGTTCTGATTTTTTTTTTTAGATTCTTCTTTCCATTAGGACTACAGTTTCTACTGATATTACACATTTCATTGAATTTTGTGTCTCTCTCACAGCTAGCGGTCACGACATCTAAAGTCTTTCTCCTGACAACTGTGTATGTATTCACATATATCTTGGAGACATAAAGCAGGAGTGAAAAGAAGGCTAAATCACTGGGAAACTGTTCATTTTGGGGACACACAGACCTCGTCTTCTTGCTACCCTACCTTCTATCCCAGGCAAGTTGATAATATAACACCGATAAAACCTAGGAAATAAGTTCTACTTTTAAAATACATACATATTTATTTATTTTTTAAAAGACCAGACCACTTCTCCAGCCTATCTTTTGGAAGAAAGAGAGTGTATTTAAGTGGAAACTCACTGGCTCGGTCTGCGATGTGGTGTCATATGGGCACATGGGGTCAGTGGCACCAGAGCTGTCACACTGCCCTTCAGCCTGTGGCGTGCCTTGACAGTGGGGTCCTGACACCGAGAGAGTTTTAGTGCCTTAGTAGAGCCTTTTTCACTTGAGTTACGGGAACTCTGTGGACTAGAAAATTTAATAGTGAATGAGAAAAATAAAAATGTTGCCTTATATTTAGAACACCTTGCTTATACCATACCCAGAGCAGAAAGGTAAAAGAGAATTAATTGTGGTCAAGGGTTTTAAAAAAACAAAACAAAACAATTATTTACTGATTTCCAATCCCAAAATAATGCTGAAAAATCGAAAAAGCAGTCCAACACCCTACAAAAGAGTTACAGCTGGAGATCCTTCATACTGTATAGCCCACCAATCTAAGAGAGCTCCAGTTTTAACTGCACCATGAATAAAAAGACACCAGCCTCCAGCACCGGGATTATCATCTACCTACTCAGAAAAATGATTAATTTAAGATAAATAGATGCTGGCTTCAGACACACTGATTGCATTTCTCAGTTACTTTTGCAGCAACACTCAATCATCTCAGATGTTATGAAGTATTCAGAGGGATTATTCTTTTCTACTCATATAACACAAAGCATTCAAGATTTAATCTAGCTCCCTGTATGGTAGAGTTGAATTGTATTCCACTTTACCATCACCCTGCCAACAGAAATCTCTTAGTTTTCGTTTTCATAACATAAACTTCCTTTTGTTCTTTTCATTGCCCACCTTTATATTTCATTATATTAAAGTGGCTTAACTATAAAATATAATAGTAAAATGATGCCACTTAAAACCCATTAATAAGTCAAACAGAAAAGACTAATCACAACCTGATAATATTTTTTTAATGTTGCAGAGCATGACTATGCTTTAGTTTTCCCTGAAAAGATTTTAAGATTAGCTTTTTATTTATTTTTTGAGAGAGAGAGAGAAAGGGCACAAGTGAACAAGGGGCAGAGAGAGAGAGAGAACCCCATGAGGGGCAGAGAGAGAGAAAAAGAGAAGGAGAGAGAAGGAGAGAGAGAGAAGCAGGCTCATCAAAGCAGGGCTCGTGTTTTGCCCAATGCGGGGCTCAAGCTCACCAACCGTGAGATCATGACCTGAGCCAAAGTCAGATGCTTAATGACTGAGCCACCCAGGCACCCAAGATTAGCTTTTTCAAAGTATAGGTTATAAGTATAAAGTTATCTTCATTCAAAAAAAAAAAAACTACTGATTTTTTAATTCTTAGTTCACAAAGAAAAGAGCTAGTTGAAGGCAAAAAGGATGTGCACTAGGCCAGAGAGCTGCACTTGATTCCAATATAATAATATCATGACCAAGAAGAATTTCCCTCTTTTTATGAGGCACAGGTCCTGGAGAATGACCTTATAAAACATGTAAGACTAGTCTGGTTCTCAAATACATCACTGGAAGCAAATTTCTAACAACCAAAAATGTGTTACTGAACACAAGTCACACCGCTGGCCTCCACCTCTGGAAATTCATTAAACATCACTTCCCACAACCCGGTGAGCCTGGGTCCAAAATAGACTTTAATCAAGAGCCGAAGCTTAAAAGTATGCTTTCTTTTTACTGCTGCACTGTCTTATCATTGAAAAGGCACACACACAAACACACACATGCACACACACACACACACACACAAACACACATGAGATAGATCTTAAATACAGGTCCATGGTAGCTAAGTACAATATTTTGTGAAGTAGACTGGAGATTTAACCCATCAAGCAATGAAAAGGCTAGGATATTTCTGTACCTTGTAAAAAGGTTCCCTAAAATTTCCATATATGAAAGTCATGTTATACTTTCAGCTCTGTTTATGATAAAAACAAAGTTATCCTTCCCAGAAAACCGTAATCAAAAAAGTGTGGCCTCTCTCAAAGTCAGACTGTCCTTAATGAAAAATTATAATCATAAACAAAAACAATTATAGCAATCAATACTCAAGTTGTTTGGCTAAAAGTTCTAAGAAGTGACTGATCCAAATGACATTACTTTTTCACAATGAAGATTACTGGTGCCTGAGAATTTTGCCTTTATCAGTATGCTTTTATTCATCTTCTATTAATAGTGAATTTTTCTGAGTATATCACACATAAATAGTAGAAATGGCTCAGCTCAAGAAAAGTGAAAAGTTGTGTGTGAATATAAAATATTCACATAGAAATCATAATTGTTTCTATTAACTAGATCATTGGGTTAAAAATTAAGACCTTCTTGGTTCAGCCATAATCTTATCAAATGTGATGCTTGGAACTTCTCAAGGCTAGGGGCGCCTGGGTGGCTCAGTCGGTTAAGCGTCCGACTTCAGCTCAGGTCACGATCTCTCCGTCTGTGAGTTCGAGCCCCGCATCGGGCTCTGTGCTGATGGCTCAGAGCCTGGAGCCTGCTTCCAATTCTGTGTCTCCCTCTCTCTCTGCCCCTCCCCTGTTCATGCTCTGTCTCTCTCTGTCTCAAAAATAAATAAACGTTAAAAAAAAATTTTTTTTAAAAGGAAAAAAAAAAGAACTTCTCAAGGCTAACAGAGGGACAAAATGATTATCCATGTTTCAGCACACAAAGGCACAGAGTACAAGACAGCTTTGCCTAGGGACTCTCCTGGAATAAGTATTCATACTGAAAAAGTTTTTCCATGGGGTCAATGGTGTCACATATGTAGCTGAGCGGTGCCTGTCATAGAGACAAAGAACTAGGGTGACAGATGAGGCATGGACCAGAAAGGCATTCATGCATCTCTAGCAGATGCCAGTGCTGAAGAATGATGATGGAGCACCAGATGCCTACACTTCCCCACTGTGATGCCACGGTAGAGCCTGTGAATTTGTCCTCCCAAGTGAAGTAATTACCCAAGTATATGTTCATTTTCTATAACTCACTTCACAAAAAAGTGACTGGACCTTATGATTACATATATTAAAACAATGGTGCATAGTCTCTTATGAGGCTGTCAAACATCCACAACTACTAAGGTTGGTGGGTGTAGCTTCTGAAAAAGTATGAAATTTTCCTGAATTAGGATGGGCAAAAGGGCTTTAAATTTAGTGTAGGCTGGAAAGGTTGCAGGATCATAAAGATGTGGATAAATAAAGGAAAATCTGTTTGGATACCTAGGGCATAGTTAATCTTTAAAAATATTTCACTATGTTGTTTTTACCTACTGCTGCTCTGGATACATAAAATAAAAATTATATAGTTACTTAGACTTGGAATATTAACATTACTCTTCATTTAGACAGAAATACTTTCCAACATTTTAAATTCTAGCCTGAATCTTCATTACATGTATGGGACATAACAATATTTTAGTAGGAATTTCTGACTCTAGGATTTTTCCCTCCCCAAATATCCTAAATACACATTAAAACCATTAAGTGTGGCACCCCTCAGATTACTTCTCTGTGTAAAAATATTGCCCAACTCCTTCCTGAGCACCACAAAATTCAGATTCCTGTACCTTTTTGGAAGAGTCATAGCACAACTCTACTTATTGAAATATCTATCATATTTCCTGAAAAGTAATCTAGTAAGAAGTATCATCTCACTGCTTCCGTATTTCATGCATGTTGTTTTTGTCAACCTTGATATAAGGTAAGCTACTTGATGGCAGTAATATCAATTGGCCTCTTTGTGCCATGTTTTCCTTAACTGAAAAAGGAATATGCTATGTCAGTGATGCTAAGTTTCCTTCCAACTCTAAACTTCTTTCAGTTCCATTTTCTCCATTCTGCACAGCACATTGATCAAAATTAAACCAAAAGCAGGCACTAAAATAGATATTAGCTTATTGATGATGTGTTTTAGCATAACAGATGATGTGAACCAAAGTAGATACTTGTGCTGAAATTACAAAGATACTACTCCAAGTATAATGACTTTTCTATGTGGAAGGCAACTTTGTTATTAGAACTCAAAGTTTTTAAAGGCACGAAAAACTAAGTTAAGACTTGTGTTTAGATCACTGACACAACGTGCACCAAATGTTAGTAATTTGTATATCTTTGGGGATCTTCTGTTTGCAGAACACAAATTTGATAAAGGAGGAAGAATAAATACAACACAGAGTTCAGTGTTATTTATGGTCTCCAAAATCTGTTTAAAGCTGACGATCTAACAATATTTTCAAAGCTTACAATATAGCATTCGATTTTCAGACTCCACCTTCCCGGCTGGACACAATGGCAGTTAAAAAAAAAAAGAACAGTATGCAGTATGCTAGTTTTTAATAGAGAAAAACCTAGGATCACTGTAGGATAATTACCCTATAATCTTCTTCCTCTGTAATTTACTACCAGAGTGCTTTCATTCTTCTTACTGCCAATTGTTTGGGAGGAGTAGACTACTCTTTGACCAGTTACTCTATATTGACTCAAGTCAGCAACTGTAACCTGGCTTCCCTCAATCATTTTATTGATTTTTTTTTAAGTCTCTATGACACTTGTAATTGCCAATACTAGAAGGTCACTTCAGTCCTCAAGCTTTTTTTACCTCTCTTTAGAATTTTACCACTATCACTCACTTTTAAACGTCTCTCCTTAATTGACCTTCATGGCCCTGTTTCCTTAGTTCCCCATCTACCTTTGATGTTCTGTTGCATCTTTCACTGACTCTCATTTGCCCACTTCTTAAAATTAAGTGTTTCATATGTTTTTTTCTCCATCTTCTTCCTTTCCTGTCATTACTTCACAAGTACATTGGTGCCCATGGTTTCAACTTTTCCCTGAGTGCAGATGATGATCAAATTTGCATCATGATGCTGACTTTTCTAGATCTCTGGGCTCCTAATTGCATTTCTACCTGGATGTTCTTATGGAAAGTCCACTTCAACATAATAGTTACAAATTATTTTTCTTCCTAAATCTGGGCTTCTCCTTTATCCTCCATCTGTATTTTAAAAATAAGTCTTCCCAGCTACTGACCTTCACACTCATGAACCCTCTTTAAATCTTTCCATAGCTCACCCGCACATCCAATTGGCCAAGTCATGTCTACTTTGGTGATGACTTTCATACAGTCCTCATTCTAAGCAACTCCCAAAAGCTTTAAAGACCCACCTTTCTCCCAGTGGTAGGCTTTAGGCTACTCATACAAAGAGGATCTCACTTTATGCAAGGTGTTTCTAAACTGAAGCTCCTGGACTGTGTCTTGATAAAAAGTCCATCTTCCATCTCTGTGTTTTCCCATTCTGACTGCCAATCAGTAAGCCCAGACATCCTGATTGCTGATCCTTCTTGTTCCACTTGGTCCAGAATCTTTCCTTGTACAGCTTCTACCCATCAGCAGCCTCTCAAACTAGACTATTCCAGTCCACAAACAGAGCAACACAGTATTACCTTGGACCAAACCAGTACCACAGCCTATTGGGTTTTTTCATGTTATTTTTTGAATAGAATAGTAATGTAGACATTCTTAGAGAAATTTTATAAATGCAAAACAAATATCGCCATCAAATTCCACCATTTTTAACATTTGGTTAGATTTCTCTCTGTGTTGTCTTTTTTAAAATAAAATGGGGATCACATGTTATATGCAACTTAGCATATTATATTACTTACTTTGAGAGTAACTGTTTTCTGTGCATTTAAAATATTCTTCAAAAATTATTTCAGGGCATCACAGTATTGCATAATTAATATATCCATTCAATTTTTCAAAATTCTCTCTAAATTCCTACAATAACCATCATTGCAAATATTAAAATGTTTGTCAATAATTTTATTCATGATATGTACCCAAAAGAGGAATTAGAGTATGAAAATTTTAAGCTCACGATCCATATTACTATATTACTTTTGAGAAGAGGTAAACCAATTTACTCTTTGACTATCAGAAGAGGAGAGCACTCATTCGCCAGCTGCAGAATTCTTAAAAGTATTCTGGCTGCCTCCACTATTTCCCATCTCTAATTCCTCTGCACTTCACAAGCAACTTTCTAAAACACAGTTATGATTATAGGCACTCAAAAAGTCCCAGTGATTCCCTACCACCCACAGAGTAAAATTCATACCTCTGAGTGTGGCATCCAAGTCCTCTGCAAAAGAGTTGCAACTTCTTTTTTCTCCTTTTCATGTCTGCCTTCCGTTCACCCTCCAACCTAGACCAGCCGTTTCACTCGGGGCTATACTTAGAATCACCTGGAGAGGCTCTCACAAACACACATGCTCGAGTTCCTTTTCACACTAATTAAATACAAACCAGGAGCTGGCTTCTTTAATTCTCCACCAGATGATTCTAATAGACGGCCAGTGTTTAAATCACCACAAGCCAGCCCATTCTTCCTTAAATGGAAACACTGGAAGAACTTTTGTCAAAAAGGCAAATTTTTGGACCACACTTCAAGTGTACTAACTCTGACTTTTTAGGGTTAGAGACCAGGAATCTACAATTTAACAAACCTGCAGATTCTATAGCTTGAGAACTACACTCTAGTTACACAATACCATTGTCATTTTCTTACTGAAGTGCCACATTTCCCAGCTCTATAATATATGTCCTCTTTATACTTCTTGCTTATAGTCTGTTCTGTATCTTCCTTAATCCCGATCTCTTCCCTACCCTACTCCGACCCCCCACATAAATCATATCGTTTTTTATGTCCAACTTAAATGCTAGTTCTTCAAGTCAGGTTTAACTGTTCCAGCATTTTTTTGCTTTCTGTGTTTGTTGTTTATGTCCTTATTATATTTCTCCTTGCCAGTCCTGTACTAAGCGTAATTGTGTAGACTTTAAGATCTACTCATAGAAATGACTCTTTCGCGTGTAGATACAATATCTGATTTACAAGAACATCTCCACAACGTCTGGTGCATTTTTCTACATAGAGTAGATATATGCTAAATGTTTGAATTGAATAACAAAGTATTTTTAGCCTGTGCTCTCCGTGATAAATAATTACCAAACACTACTCCATAATGTTTTTGACAAAGAGAAGCAATGCTTTCTTTTTTTATATATAAATCTTCAAATATCTCATGATTTGATAACATCTTTTTTGCTCTGCTAAATCAAGTGGGGTTTTTTGTCTACTTAATAGTTTACACATGTGATCTTAGTGAAAGGGTCTACCCCAGTTGTTAGCCATTTATTTAGAACATGAATTTTCATGCTAATCATTTAGATATATCAAAACACAGAAAACGTTAGTGGCAATGATTTAGAGTTTTCTGTTTCTCTAGTATATGAGCACTGGTGAAAGTTTAAAGTGGGATCTGGTATTCCAGAGAGAAAAGAAGCAAGTCAGTCAGTGCACATCCTCCCATTAGAAAGAAATGAATTCAAGAAACATTCACAAAGCCACTCTCCAGCTCTGTCCCCCTGAGAAGGCCATGCCCAATAGAAGCTCATTCATTAAGCTTTCCAGAAAACCAGAGGCACCCTTTCTACCTCAGTGCTTCTAAAGCACTGAACATCATTCACACCGTATATATTATGTCTTCCCCTGCCCAATGGCCATTCATGGATATCTCAACACCTCTTACTGGACTCTAAACTCCTAAAATTAGGGAGCAGGTGTTTTCCATGTTTGTGTTTCTTACAATGCCCATGATGTTACCTGGCACACAAAACGTGTAGATAAACCTGGGATAAATGAGGGATTAAAGACAGTAAATCAATTTTGTTGAATTACAGGTATGAGGTAAGAGTTTTCAATCTCATTTATCCAAACCACAAGGTAGCCTTCATTTCTAGAAAAACTGTCACATCATAGAGAAGCAAAGAATGGTCCTGTGAGCGTGGATACTGAGAGGAAATAATTTTCCTGCTCTTTAGCTTAGGTAGACAGAACAGGGAGGTTGCTGAGAGCATGTGTGAATTGTGTGTAAAGCACTTAAATAGCCCATGCTTTAGTTTCATCTTCTATAATTGTGGGCTAAATTCCTATCTACCTTATAGGGTTGTAGTGAAGATTGAATTACTTAATATGTGTAAAAGCATCTAGTGTAGGACACATGGTAAATAATCAATTAGTGGTATTTAATTGTTCTAATCCTTTCTTTCTGTCTCACAAAGATAAAGGATCCTAGGAGTCTGTTTTTCAGAAACATGTGGTTCTAGAAAATAAAACCAGACGGGGCGCCTGGGTGGTGCAGTCGATTAAGCGTCCGACTTCAGCCAGGTCACGATCTCGAGGTCCGGGAGTTCGAGCCCCGCATCGGGCTCTGGGCTGATGGCTCGGAGCCTGGAGCCTGTTTCCAATTCTGTGTCTCCCTCTCTCTCTGCCCCTCCCCCGTTCATGCTCTGTCTCTCTCTGTCCCAAAAATAAATAAATGTTGAAAAAAAAATTAAAAAAAAAACCAGAGCATAAAGTATATAGTAAATATTAATGTGCATGCTTGACATGAGTAACAAATACACGCTGTGTACTTCTGTGAGATGGGCTGGATAATAAGAGTGGATAGTAGAAAATCTGAAAGAGGACTCCTCAGCATTATCAGTTTCCATTCAGGTTCTGCTACTTGTCGGTTGTTTGAACTTAGATACCTATTCTAACAGACCACTCTGGGAAAACAAACACCAATGTCTTATCCATTGGACAGACAGAGGAGCTCTTCTGCTTGACTTGCCACCTGAAGATAAATAACTGGCCTTTAATCGATGGAACACAATTACTGCGGCATCTGAGAATTCAAACACCAAGTGTCCATTACACAGAGCTTGTACAATTATCAAGTATAATTACATACAACCAGCCCATACAAAATTGCCCACACTGTGTGTTGCTTCTATTCCTATCTTCTCAAAACTTTACTCTTGACACTTAAGAGGATGATTGATGAAAGGCAAGAAAACAAAGTAAGTTGCCTTTAACTGTGATTTAACAATGAAACTAAAATGTGTAAGCAACAACCCAGCAACTAAACATGCATCAAGAAATGGAAAAATACATTGGGAAAATATATGCCAAGCTATTTATTATCTCTGGTGGTAAAAACTACTGATTCTAAATGTGTTCTGTTGAACCACACAAAACTTAGAAATGTATAGAATTGCCCTCTCCTAGCATTCTATGGAGGGAAGTAAACAGGAAAGACTTGATTTAAAAAAAGTAGTCCCTGAGCTTTAGGAAGCAGATGTGTCATGAGGTCTTAGAGTTTCATGTTCTTAGCTGAATAGGCGAGGTGGAAAATACTGAGGGTGGGAGATTCTTATTAAAATCCAAACAAAGAGCAAGGATTACAGAGAAATCAACAACCTATGATACATTTCAAAGTAAAAAGTAAACAGACTTAATAACAGAATAGAGTTGGGGGATAATTTTTAGGAAACATGAAGACATAAGATCTAGGATGTTGGCCTTGGAGATGAGAGAAAATTGTAAACTGAGACACAAATATTTGTAAAAGGAAATATCCAGAGAATAATAATAAAAAAATGTTGGCATTTTAAGTCTAAAAGGTTAGCAGTACATCCAAAGATAAGAGTTGTAAATAGGATTACAATTTAGGAGTTCTCTGTACAGAAAAATTACTGCGATGGAAATTCCATTTTTTTCTTCTTTCTCAACCCCAACAAACTAACTGTATCTGCCTTGAAACTTATATTGAGAAGGAGTCCAAGTCCATGGCTGGACTGAGCAGGAAAGGCTCCATGGTCAATCAGCAATGTCGATCATTAAATTTGGAGGCAAGAGTGACATTGAGGACCACTCATCTGCCCTCACAAAAGATGGTGCTAAGCTACTTGGGCACGGATAAACACAGAGCTTCAGCTTTTCCCAGAGCTGAGTGTGAGAAGGAACTGAGCAACCCCACAAACAGAGATTTGGCAAGAAATTCAGGCAGGTCCAGAGTCATAGAAACCAAGGGAGGAGAGAAGGCCATAAAGGAGGTTGTGGTGAACACAATCACATTCTACAAAGTAGTAGGAATGATGAGCCTGAAAACAAGCCCTGGAGTGAACAGTGACAAGTTTCCCATGTGCCTTGGGAAAGACTGTATCATTTCAGGAAGCAATGAAATGGACCCTGGAAAGAATTAGTTTTTATGTACCACACAATTAAAGAATTATGAAGTCACCTCTTATTACTGTATGTCATTAAAAACAGATCATAAGTTTGGATAAGAGAAACCTTAGGGGGAAAAATACTCTAAGGTTTGCTTTTTAAAAATTGAATAAGGGTGTTTTCTAACCTTGTTTTAAAATTATGGTTAAAGCCCCAATGAATGCAATTTTAAGATATGGTATTATTATTTTTTATTATAAAAACTAACAAATTTACACTACATTAATACCTCATAGAAGAATTTTCTTAAAGCAGTCACCATTATACAGAATCCAACATGCGTTCTTACTTAATTAGTGCATAAATAGAGTAGGGAGGTTGCTTTAAAGCATGTTTGAATTGTGTGCAAAGTATATAACTACTCCGTGCTTTAGTTTTCTCTTCCAGAAATTGTGGACAAAAAGTGAAAAGAAAAGAAAAGAATATGTCTAGGAAGATGTTCAGGTCCGCCATCTGTCTGACTACCATAGGCACCTGGCTAAGAATAAGCCATTTCCAGAAAAGAAGCCCTCATTTCCTCACTGTGATGTTGAGGTGTCTGTTGAGATAACATCATTAAATTAAGAAATGATACTTGCCAGTGTGCTCTGGCCCTTTAACACCACTGACGTCCTGACTCACTAAAGCACCATGGAAACGAGAATAGAACATAGGAACAGCTGGGAGCACCCAAGACACTGGCAGTTGGAAAAGTGATGGAGGACAAGTAGGACCTCGGGGGCAAGTAAAAGCAAGAAGCACTTGAAAAAGGAAAGAAATGTTAAGATGACCTGGAGGGAAGAAAAAGAGATTTGGGAGAAGAGTAAGTTAAAAGTAACACAAGTTATTATTTGATATCCACAATAACAACAACAAAAAGAAGGAAAAAGAGCCATTTCTGATGTTTTTTAGAGTAAAAAAAAAAATCAAAACTAGTTACTTCAAAAATTTACTGTTATTATACAAGCAATAGTATTAACTTTTAGTATACTGAGTAAAGATTAAGAAATTAAGACTTAAGAATTTCCCAGATTTTTTTAAATTTACTGACCGGTTAAATTTATAGAAGAAATTGGGAAATTACCATAAAATACCACTTTTTAAAAATTTGACAAATTAAGGACAATCTATAATTATCATTACATATGTGAAATTTTTTTTTTTTTCTGAAATTTATTGACAAATTGGTTTCCATACAACACCCAGTGCTCATCCCAAAAGGTGCCCTCCTCAATACCCATCACCCACCCTCTCCTCCCTCCCACCCCCCATCAACCCTCAGTTTGTTCTGTTTTTAACAGTCTCTTATGCTTTGGCTCTCTCCCATTCTAACCTCTTTTTTTTTTTTTTTTTTTTTTTCCTTCCCCTCCCCCATGGGTTCCTGTTAAGTTTCTCAGGATCCACATAAGAGTGAGACCATATGGTATCTGTCTTTCTCTGTATGGCTTATTTCACTTAGCATCACACTCTCCAGTTCCATCCATGTTGCTACAAAAGGCCATATTTCATTTTTTCTCATTTTTTCTCATACATATGTGAAATTTTAATGTGATGCCGATGCTATGGTCAGTGACTGTCAGCAGCTATGTTCCTGTGTGTGTGTATATGTATGTGTGTATTCATGTGTGTGTATGTATGTGTGATTCAAGAATGGGGGCTGAGAAAAAATGCACTGTAAATTGAAGGAGAAAATAGTAATGCAAACAAAAACAGAGTTTAACTTACTCTAAAGTATGTTCTTTCTTCTCCCCACTCCTCAGTGTATTAGAGGGTTTTTCCCTACAATGTGAATGTTAGTTATTTCATTATAAACTTAAAAAAAAAAATCTCTATAATTTGAATCTTGTTTTAACATTCTGTTTTATTTCAGAGACAGTATTGTTGATAACACTGGGAAGGGATTTTGCTATACATTAGCATTTGACAAATGGGGGAAACTTTATTTGTTTGTTTGTTTGGTCAGAAGAAATTAAAAAAAAAATTCATCACTGAAGAGGTATCCTGATAATGTAAACATTGTGATAAGCTAAAAACTGGAACCATCTAGAAGAATAAGACCCATCATGTCCTTCTCAGGCCATGCCCAAAAGACCAGCAAAAGGACTTTTCCAATGGAATCTGTTCTAATGCCCCAAGTTCCACGTGGCAATTACTTGCATCTTCAGGAAGAGAAGCAAAGACTACAGCTCAAGAAATTCCTTCTTCATAGGATGTTTCTTGTGGCCAAGATAACAGCAAACACAGAAAAAAAAATTATTGCTGACTACTATGAACAAGTGCTTCAGTCAACTTTAAAACTTCTCAAAGGAGAAGCAGTGACAGGGTTTTTGCTCATCTATCCTACTTCTATTCTGCATATTCTTGAGTCCTCCAGTGATATGCTTTACCAAATTCTTTTAGATCATCTTGACCAGAAAAAGAATGACACAGAATTTTTTATCCATGGGATGAAAATTATAGTTGTGTCCCATAACATCCCGACAAGACTCTTCATGCAATGGCATGTATCAGAAATAAAAGCTCCAGTCATGTATCTCGATGATGTCACACAGACACAGTCCCTAGAAGAGGTCATCACCGAGTTTCTCACCCAGACTCATAAACTGGCAATTCACCTTTTAAAGACTGTGAAAGTGAGTGCTAAAGGACCAGGGGATAACTTGCACCAACTAGCACCTGAATTGCTCATCCCAGAACAAATAATAAAGTACTTGTGCAAATCTGAAGAATTCATGGATCCAGAAGCTTTCCTAAACATGTATAATAAACCCATACATATCACTTTGGATTCTGAGGTGGTATGGCCTGCTCCTTCCCATTTCTAGGATTGAGAGAGATGTGGTTAATGTGGTCCAATCTCTCAAGGAATTGATGCTACTTAAATAAAAAGAAAACACTTCTGAGGGGACTCTTCTCTTGAAAAAAGAAAGGACCATATGCCACAATATACACAAAGGTAATACATGAATCTTTACAGAGTATGTTGAGCTAAACTTGAAAATATACATTTATTCTGATAGCAAGTTCAACACATTGTTTTAATAAGTGGATGGGGTTTAATAAGTTAAGGAATGCTCAAAATTTAACATCATCTTGATGAAATGACAATTTTTTAAAGAGAAGTACAGACAATAAAGGATACATTCAGATTCATATTCTCATTCATTCTTTCAACAGTCAAAGAGAAGCTGCACCACCCAGCATCAAATTTCAGGAAAAACAATTTTGTTCTTGGAATATAAAATTTAGGGGGGAAAATACCATCATTGAGTTGCCTGCAACGTACATTTAGAGGAAAGTATGTGTAAAAGTAAATATGGTACGATATGATATGATCATTATTTTAGTTAGTAGTAAAAGCCTTAAAGGAATAATCTCTATATTATTACTGAACTCAGAAAACAAAGCCTAAACTTTGAAAATAGTTCCAAAGTTCACATATTCTGAACTGTCTAATCAAGAATATTGAGGCCATTACAAAGCTGAACAACAACAAAAACTGAAGAACACAGTAGCTTTTTGACACAACCAGAAAATACATTGTCAGAAGGCACTACATCTTTCATGCAAAATCATTTTTTGAACACCCTTCATGTGACAGACATTTGCCAGATGTTAGGGATATGGCAGGGTGCACAGAATGCATGATTCTTGCCCACTTGCAAAACACTTATAAAGGATTCCACATAAGATACACAAATGATTTTTTTTTCCAATTTATGTCCTATAAGGCAATTAATGATATGTAGTTTCTATATGACCTATTTTAAGTTGCTCTCTCCCTTCCCTCACCCAGGATTAATGCTTTTCTGAATATTTAAAATTTTGTAGTTTGTTTCAACAATTCACATCAATATCTTGACAACTTCAGTGATATCTATCCAAAATTATTTCAATGTCTTATGAAACAGGCTTTGGATTTAGTAGAAGAAATATGGTTGCATCATTTCACTTTTTTATTATTTGATCTTCAGCCTCTTCAAGGGAAAAAGAGCAATCTCAAAATACACCTCAGATTTGTCATATGCAGATAATTTGTCATCACTTGTTCCATATAAGAATCAAAATTCAGGAAAGACTTTCTATTTTTAAAGTCTGTAATATAGATTTAGACACAGAATGGCATTTTTCACCGTTAGCCGAACTCGAAGTTCTGTTCATTTAAATTTAGTAACTGAAAGGGTACATTCTAGATAAAATGTGAAGTAATTCTTCTGGTTAAGAAAGATTAATAACATACAAACATTTTATCAGTTTAGTAAATATTAAACACCTCATGTTTGTCAGCAATGTGCTACTTACTCTTTGAAATGTGAAAAAGACCCAAGCATCCACTCATTGAGAGCAAATGTTCAGCAACAAAATGAGTGGAGATAGAAGTAAATGTTCTCCAGGCCAAAACAAAACAAAACAAACAAACGAAAACAAAAACATAGAGAAAAAACTTGGTAAAGAAGTAAGCCGTGGTCTAGGCTTGTGGATGTGAGGAGAGGTTGGGGAGGGCAGATGAGAACAGAGAATAAGCAGAAACAGGAAGGAGAAAATGAACCCTAAATGTTCATTGGATCAGGCAGAATTCCTTCAGCAAGGTAAATTATGCTTGTTTGGGAAGAGTACTTGTTTAAAGTTTAAAGTGAATAGAAGAGCAGTTTACAAGTAAAGTTACGTATTTCACTTTTATTGGTCAATAAAACTTTCTGATATGAAAAATATCAAGTGAAAATTAATTTATTAAGACAAAGACATTAAAAATCTGAGTCATTTTTAGAGGAAGTTATAGAAACTATCTCAGTGGTAATACTATTAATTTACTTAGTATACTGTTATTTTACAGTTAAAGGATTTAAAGTGTCAATCATGAAAGTAACTGGAAAATAAGCACAAAGCAAGTTAAATAAATTACTTATATACTTATTTATCTTTTTTAGTGAGAACACCAGAATGAATTTATTCGAATGAAAGTTATCCATCCTAGTAGTAACCACATCAGGAGGGCTAATACTTATTTCCGTCACAACATCACTGCTGAAAACATTTAGTGACTTTTAAGTGACAGATGAATTAAGAAGGTTTATAAATCAAAAGGAGTGTAAATAGTTTAGCTACCTCTAGTTTTTTGATTCCCAAATAACATATACTCCAACTTGACTGGTGACCTTAATATTCAGTCTTCATTCATAAAAACTTTTTTTTTAAATATTGCACTCACTCTCAAAGGAAATCTGCTATCATGAAACCTATTAAAAGAACGTGACACTGTCTATAAGGGAGAACACAAATATGTTTTCAGTAACTCTTGCATTACTGAGATTCCTATATAGCTCACTAATATCACGTCTTTAAAAGGAAGACACCCATGTACTATATGTTTGGGTATATTTGATAAAATGCTGAAATATTCAGACCTTATGAATGTAATTTAATTTGACCAAGTAAAAAAAATGTGACTTATTAAACTTTAGGATAAGTCATAAGGTAATTCTCAGTCCAATGAGAGTTATAGTTTCCTTACAGTAAAATTTTCCATAAAACTAGAGTCCAGAAAGAAGTTAACCGAAACAGAAAATGAGTATTTTAATACTGAGCATGTAGCATTCAATGTTCTTATAACAACGAACATAGGACATACTATATATATGTGTGTATATATATATATATGTGTGTGTGTGTGTATATATACGTATATATATATATATATATATATACATATATATTCAATAAGCATGTGACATTTAAACTGGTGTGGCCTGTGCCATTCTAATTCTTTTATTTTGATATGGATATCTTTACAGTAAACAGACATGCCAATGCTCTTATGTTCGTTTCAGAATAACCAAGGGCTTTCGGGAAGGTTATAGTTTTCATGAAGGTTAACTAAAATAATGTTATTTGGAAGGAAAAATCCTCCCAGGGTGAATTTAAAATTTTTACTGTCTTCATTTTAATTAAAAAGGCATCTGGATTCCTTCATGGAGAATTATTGTTTGATACAAATAGATTTTTACATTCAGGGACTTTATCGTAACTTTAGTGACACAAAACCACATTTCAATTCAGTTATTCCCACAATTCAATTCAGAATTCCCCCAACTTCCATGAGGAAGTAGAAATGAGACAGCCCATCACCAACTCTGAGATTATTTCATAGTGGAGAAAATGACTTAATATAGAATTAGAGTTCTCCCCCTTGTGGCCAATTATGTAAATTTCCAGATTACCTGCTGATGGGATTTAAGCAATAAACAGCACATAGTTGTTCAGAAAATATAAAGGGAACCCTCAAAGGCAATTTTCAAATGTCTGCTCTACTCTACTTGTTTGGCAGATAAAGATTCTGAGACCCAAAGACATGAAGCGTTTGCACGCAGTGAAAGCAGGAATTGATAACACAAGTGTCCTATTTCCATTTCACTAATTTACATAATTAGCTGTGGTCACAGTTAGTTTAGGGGGTCTGGATTTAATTCTGAGTGGTCTCTTCACTGCTGCACATTACCCTTCCTGTGCTCCAGCCCTCACTTCACATACTGCCTTCTCCAGATGTCCCACTGCATTTCCACAGGCGTCTCTATCTCCATAAGCTCTAGATGGAATGCATCCTTCCCTGCCACCACACTTCCTTTGAGTTCCCTCCCCCACTGCTCTCTCTGTTGCTATAAAATGGACGACTCTCCACACAGTTGCCAAGTCAGAAACTTGAACTTCAGCCTAATTACCCTTCCTCCTTTTCATCAGTGACAGCCAATTAGTGCAAGCCCCACCCACCCTCTTTCCACAGAAAGTATTTCTAGTGTCTGGCCTTGTCTTTGGGCTCTCCTTTGGGATCTCCCTCACTCCAGTCTCCTCTTCCTCCTCTTTCTCTTGCTAGTCCATATGATATTTCCATCAATGTTAAAAGAAGCGTAGCACAAATTTAAGAGAGCCGCCTCTGGTATCAAATTGCTGTGTTGAACTAGCTCCAGAACTTGAAGTGCTGTAATTTGCTGCTTCACCTTTCAACACCTCAGACTCCTCACCTATAAAATGATTGTGATAACAGTACCTACATTATAAGATTGATTAGGGGTATGTTGCATGAAATAATGGTATAATAATTGTGCATGTAGTAAGCATTCAATAAATGTCATTCCTCCAATCAAAATTCTTCAATGACTTCCATTTCACCTCCAGGATAAAATGCAAAATTCTATCATGATCTGCAAAGCTTGGATTCCCAATATTCCACCTCTCTGTCTTTATCTTCTTTCTTTACTTCTCTTAGCAAAATTCTGCTTATTGATCAAATTATATTTCCTCTGTGAAGCCTGGCAAACTCGAGAAACCCTCATTGTAAACTTGGACTAAGAATACCTTCTGGAAGTGATTCAGTGGAACTTTTGTATTTATATGTTACTATTCACTGAGCCAAGAATAGGAACTCATTCCAATTCATTGGATTAAAAATAAAAATACTCCTTCCTGTTGAAGCATCTGAGCAAGCTACTAGTAAGGTATATAACCTTCATTTCATATTTTAAAGCTGTTTTCTTTATGTTCTTCGAGGCCTTGTTTCAGTAGCCACACTTACCTGTTCTTTGAGAGATACATGCTTGAGAAAGCTAATATTTATTATCTAAATTTTCTTAAGTTATTATAAAAGTATAAATATGATTCCATTTTATTCATACACTTCATATTTCTAAACTCTTTGTAAAATACTAAGCCATTTTTAAAGATCCTGTTTCTAAAACAGTGCATTAAATGCAAAGCCTTGATTTACGGAGAAATAAATGTCTGAATATTGAACATATTTACATTTTACCAAAATGCATTCTAGTGTAATGACCTCCCAGGGGAAATCTCTCACTCATGTCTCACCTTCTTTCTGTCTCCCTCTCTCTTGTTTATACTAGACTCAGTTTATACCAGACTTTACTTTTTGAAAGCAAGAGTGATAGACTACAACAAGGTTTATTTTATCACAGGTAAAACTAGACACCTTGTAATATTTTGATTCATTGATTCTTCACTTCCTATCCTATACAGTGGCAATTCATGAGTATATTCCAGCCAATATCAAAATGACAAAATGAAAAGAACATTGTAATGAGAAGACTTACCTTTGTTATGCACTCCATTGCCAACTCATTATGTGGCCCTGAACAAGTAATTTGTTCCTTCTGGGTTCTCTCTTCATCTACATTGTAGCATCTCTGAGCATTATAAACAAGTCCCTGAAGACCTTGAACTGTTAAGCAAAAATGTGTCTGAATAGAAAGACTTATTGTTTTAGATCACTAGGAGGAAAAGATTAAGATGTTTTTATTAAAAATCTGAAGCCTAATGTGTGAATGAATGAATGAATGAATGAATCTACTTTATCAGAGAGTACCCATGGACAATACCCACATTTTCCTTTAAAAATTTCATCCTGGATGTATCCATTTTAGTGCAAGGATGAATGGGAAACTGACAAGCCAGAAATCTATATACAGGATTATGACATCTAAATAGCAAGTTTGGTAGCACTTATGAAGTCAGAAGAAACTGTGAAGAGTGGAACATTTTACTTTAAGGTTGATGAGAAGCCATTGAAGATTTTCAGCAGGGCATAATCAGACCGGTTTGGCTACTGAGTGAAGAATGGACTGGCAGGAGACATGTTGACAGACAGCCTTCTTAGGAAGGGGTTACAGGTCTTCTGGGAGGGGATGATAATAGTTCCCACCAGATTAATGACTATGGAGATGGATCTAAAGGGACCAGTTTGAGAGATAATCAGGAGGTAAATAAACATAGGTTATGAGGGAGTGAAAAGTGTCAACTATTTTAGGTTTCTAGTTTTTACCACAAGACGGTTCCATTCCCGAGGTAGGAAATATATAAGGAGTATAGAGTTTGTAAAGGAAAATGTGCTTTCAATTACTGATATATTACAGTTACATCAGGTTGGAATCACTTTTGTTTGATTCTTCAACTATTAATATCTTTCGGTGAGGTATAGAGAATGTGTTTCATATTAAATCTCATACTTTGTTGCAATGGCTAAGTACTAATATGCATCTTCTGATAAGAGCAAGTAACTTCCAGGAAAGTTAAAACAGTTTGATAAGTTAAAATAAATCAATCTAAAAGAGCAGCTGCCCCAAAGATTATCCTGAGTCTGATATTCACTGCCATGGCTCCCCTTAATATCATATCTGCATTCAGTTGAGCCAAATATAAAACCAGCAGCTTTTATTGAGCTTAATTCCTTCCCTTAGTCAAATAAAGCTCATTCGAAATATTAATAATCATTTATTGATTCCCACATAAATTTATTCAATGCCATGCCATTGTCATTTATTGATATGTACAGTCATGTGTTAAGGGCACAAACATATAAAGGCCTCCATAGGGACCCTTCCAAATTCATTGGCATACTGTTTATTCCATTTGCAATAAAAATGTAGGTAAAAAGGTGTCTTTTGGCATTATATTGAAATGACTTGTCCTCTGTTTCTCTCAGTTAGTTGCAGGACAACATGACACACACTGAATTTTACTCTTTCTCCTCATTTAATCATTCAAGTGTGAACTGACAAAGTGTGTCAAACACTTAATCAGGCATGGAGGTGTGGGGGTGCCATGCAATCATGAGCAAATAATATGCGGTCTCTATCTCCCTCAACCCTAGACACAAAAAAATTAAAGTTACAGTAATTATATTAATATGCAATAATATATAATTATAATTATTGTTATCGTCTTGAATGTACAGGTTGCAATTATTTTCTAACTTTACCTAGGGTAAAGAATTAGGGGATGCCTCTGAGGGAAGAAAGATACAAGGATTTCTGGAAGTTACATAGAACTGAGCCAAATAAAAGGCACGGAGTAGGAGGGGAGTGTTCCTGGTGGAGGATACCAGGGATGTGCTAAAACCCAAAGGCCAGAAGAGTCACACTGTGTTGGATGGAAGTTGAGAAAGAATCAATAAGGCAGGGGTTGAAGTACAAATGAAGTACTCTTATGAAGTACATAAGAGATGAGATTGGATAGGTAGGCCTGGGACCAGATTATGCAGACACTTAGAGCTACATAAGCTAGATAAGCTACCAAGATTTCATCTCAGGTGAAATGGGACACAGTTTTGTTTAAATCAGAGAAATGCCACGATCAGCTATGCATTATAGAAGTACCACTTTGAATTGAGAGATGAGAAGAGTACTTGGTAACTAGACCAGGTACACCTATCAGGAGGCCACTACAATAATCAGGTAAAGAGATGAAAGGAAGTCTATACAAAGATAACGACAATAAGAAGAGAGAGTGCTGCCAAAAATCAAGAGATATATATCTTGGTTTCTGATTGAAAGTAGAGAGTGTGAAGAAGACAGAGTCAACATGAGCCATGGTGCCATTCCCCAAGATAGGCAATACTGGAAGAACAGCAGTGTGTAGGGAGTGAGGTGAAGTTTTCTGTATTGAACATGCTGAATCTGAGGTTTCTGCGAAACATCAATGTTGAACTATCCAGTAGAGATTTGGATATATTCCCCAAAGCTCTGGACATGGGTCTGGTAGAGATAGAGATCGAACATCACCACAGATGATGACTGAGCTTTCAGGAGTAGTACTATCCTCCAGCACAAGAAGATAGTGAAGAAAGAAGACAGTCTACTTCCAAACCCTGAGGAATGTCCTGGGAAGAACAAGGACCCACAAAGAAGTCTAGGAAGACATTATTTAAATTGCCCAGAAGCAGAGAAAATGAAACAGATAGGGGAAGTGTCAAGGAAGCCAAAGGAAAAGCACATTTCTTTTAAAACAGAGTACTCGATAGTATCCATTGTGGTCTCAAAGTCAAGTAATAAAAGGAATAAAAAGTAAATCTAATGACAAAGAGATCACTGGTGACTTGGAACAAGTGACTGGAGACAGAAGCAGGATACAGTAGGTCGAGGAGTGAGGGCTGGGTGAGGAAACAGAACAAAGTATAAACAGCATTTCTACAAGCTTGGCTATTGACTCAGTTGTTAGTGAATCTGCAGAATCAGTTTAGGAATGCAAAGGGCCTTCTTGAGATTTTAAAGTTTTTACTAAAAGAGAGCCCATCATTTATTCTGGTTCCAAGAAAGGAATCTGTCCTCTCATGGGAGATTAAACATCCAATCATGGCCCAAGAGGAAGAGTTCTACCCAGGTTTGAATGGCAAAGATCTGGTCTTGTACCTTAAAGGTCCTCAAGTGACTATTTGTACAGTTCTGGAAAAGAATGATTGCTCAATAAACATTTTGTTTAGATAAATGCACTAATCTCTGGGAGAAATCTAACTATGCAGAAAGTGGCTTTAGAATATATATGAGCTCAAACTTCTGGTTATTCCATTGGTGCTTCCATGGTCAAACTTTTATAGTTGACTGCAGATTATGCCATGTGCTTTACCTACTTTGTGGATCAGCCCCATTACATTTGTAAATTTTGCTCTGACCATTATCCAGACTGCTTCCTTCTTTGCTCAGTCAGGGCATGCTAGGAAATTGCAAATTAGAATCAAATCTCAATTTTCCAAACTAATGATTTTAAAGAGCAATAATGCATAATCCAAAATGATGGTGAATTCATGAACCATTTATCTCTGTAATGTATATTCATTAAATTTGACTATAAGTACATCTTAGATGTCATTCACAATGAAATGATGAAGCATTTCAACTGAAATGGCTCAAGAGGACTTGCAAGGTTTTCTAATTTCTATTTCTGCTTCCTCCTATATCCTATTATATCACCTTTTATGTTTAGGTGACTCATTAAAATAAAATAACATACCATGTTTTTAGGATGGAGGAAATAATAAGCAGCATTTCCTTACTGTTGCCATCATCCTCTATAGTGCGCTCGCTCTCTCGCTCTCTCTCTCTCTCTCTCTCTCTCTCTTCCTCCCTCCCTCTCTCTCTGAAAAGTTTCATTCAAAAAAGTAACGAGAACAGTATAATGAACCTTCAACAGTGATCAGCGTCTCTTTTTAAAATTTACTTTTTGTTAAGTAACACGACTATGATCTCTGAGATATCATAGATTAAGAAAGGACACAGGAGCACCTGGGTGGCTCAGCTGGCTAAGCATCTGACTTTCACTCAGGTCATGATCTCACAGTTTGTAGGTTCAAGCCCCATGTTGGGCTCTGTGCTGACAGCTCAGAGCCTACAGCCTGCTTCAAATTCTGTGTCTCCCTCTTTCTCTGCCTCTCTCCTACTTGCGTTCTCCCCTACTTGTCTCTCTCAAAAATAAATATTTAATTTTTTTCATTAAAAAAAAGAAAGGACACAAGTATGATAACTAGAAGGAGCTTCATTACAAGGTGTATTACAGTCTCATCCTTCAGTGATGAAAATGGAGCAAGTAGGGGTTCAAAGCACAGCACTGACTGATGGTAAGGCAAGAGCTAGACATCATCCACATCTTGCTTATCCTCTCCAATGAAATTAAGGCTACACCTCTACTGCCTTATTCTTGGTACACAATATTTCCAAAAATCCACATATTATTAAATGCTATTTCCTACCATCTTACAATGTGCAAACTATATGCAAAAACTTGGAGGGTTTTAAAAGTCTGCATATTAGCCACATGATTATCAGGCTGAGTTTTTAGGGGTGAACAGCTGAGTGATGAGTTGTAAGAAGCAAAGAAAGTTCTCACGTCAGTTGTTTTTTAAAAGGATATCATCCATGAACGTACTCAATATTTATCTCTTTATGGGATGAGTTCAGCAATTCTTGTACTCCTTTCACCACCCACAAGGGGAGGTAATTAGCAGCTTGACATTTTCACTTTTGACCTTCTTATATAAGCAGCAAATGTTTTTCTAGACTTGAAGATGTTTAGGGACTTCATATAATATTAAGTCGAAATGAGTATAGTGTTTTCCTCAAGAGTCCTCCCGTCCATAAAAACTGCTTTGTGGGATAATTCTTATGAGGGCCACTAACTCATGTCTGCTGCTAAAGATGTTTACTCAAGGGATAGTGCCATGTCAGAGATGCTGGAGACCCACAGCTTACAGGCAGGCACACTCCACTCACAGAAGTGCCATTTCTTATCTCTGGCACTACCTGGCTCTCTTTGTTAATATTAACCAAATGATAGCTGTGTAAGCACAAGTAATTAGTTTACAAATGACAAAAAGACAATGCTTCCCCTTTTGTATCATAGAAGAGACACCAAAATATCTCTTTGATGAAGATAACTCTCAGTTGATTAACAGGAATAAAATGCTTACATAAATAGAATTATATGTGCATATTTGGAATAGAATTATAAGTTAGACATATCAGTATACACACACACACACACACACACACACACACACACACGAGTATATGCACAATGCTCTTAACCCAAACTAGAGAAACCAATTAAGATTCATGAAACTACTCCGAATCAAGTGGGAGAATCAGGGATTTAACTATCAAAGTTTAACAGAACAGTACAAGAAAATCCTTTTGTATAAATAATACAGATCATTCCGTTACCAGATAGGTCCTCCCATCTCCTCTCTGACTCCCATCTGAGAAGCTGCCCATCAAACTTTCTCAGAGTGTATCCTCCCACAGCTCCTTGTGTGGGTCACAGACTGCCCTGCACCTTTCCTCCCACCCAATCTCTCTCTCTCCCCCTGTTCCATTAAGTACACACACATGTACACACACAAGCTAGACTAATCATTATCTATCAGAGGCAGAGAGAGGCCATTTGTAAGGCAGTGATTGATGAAGCTGAAATAAGAAACAGATGAGATATCTGGAAATACCAGAGACACAGTCTCCTCAACTCCCGATTCCATTTCCTAGCCCTGACTGAGGCCCTAACATTTTTGAACCAGGAATCTTCTCTTTTGTTTAAGTCAGTTGAAGTAATTTTGGGGTTTTTCTTTTCCTTGAAGCAAACAATTTCTTAGCAGCCTGACAAATGTTTTTCAAAGCAACCCACTCACACACAGTGCAGAGTTCTAGGTTTCGTAGTAGAAGATTTGTGTTCCACTCTCTTATTTTCTGCTAGCTAACTGTGACCTTAAGACAGTTATTAACCTCTCTGGGCCTCAGTTTTGTTGCCTATAAATTGAATGAGCATCCAAATATTAAATGAGATAAATCATACATGAAAATAACCAGTAACTCAATAAGTCATTATTGAATTCATCAGAGTTTACAGTGTGCTCTGCGAGTCTGCAGTTTTCATAATGCAGTTATGACAATACGCTTTGTGACAAGGACATGAGATGGTTTGAATTCTGACCAGCAGCCTAGGGAGACCTCAGGGACGTCAGGCCAATTAGTCAAGCTGCTGATACATAATGCTTCTGCAGCAAGCATCCAGTCATCTAGAGATATTCTAGAAAATCCCCTAGCAGGGTAAAGCACAGGGTTAGTCCTTTAGCTGGCTTTTGCTCCTGCCTTTAATATTTTCTGGAAGAGTCTGAGCTACTCTTCTATAAATGCTTAAATACCACTTCAGACAACTGGACCCTGATAAGTTAATTAACTTTTATTAATATGTGTTATGAATACCCGACTTATACTCTCCAATAATAATGTGAAGATTAGAAAATCACTCACCACTGTAATTAAATGGTTTAATATACTTATGAGGGAATTTATTATTATTATTTTTAAAAACTTGAATTCTAATAAGATGAAAATGGACTTACGTAGGTTTTATGAGTTTTGTTTCTATTACATGTTTCTAAGAAGAAATTGGTTGCTTAATCACATGTACCTGAAGGGATAAGGTAATAACACCATTATGCGTTGTCACCTGACATACATAGATTGATTTTTAATATTCATAATTATGAGGAGAATTAGGGTATTATAAAATAAGAAATAGTACATAATAATAAAGAAAGTAAATAAACATTTTTATTTTCTCCTATGAAGAGAGATAATTTGGGGTCTTCACGTTGAAAAATTACATTATTTGCAATTTATATGAGATAAAAAAATTCAAAATATCCATTTCACTTTTCAATTATTATGCATTCTTAGTGTCTTTGGGTTCTTGGAAAATGCCTTTATAATTTTGTGTAATTGCCAATAGCGAGCTTTTATCATTAGGTTTTTTTTACTAAAACCTGAACATTAATTATACCTACACTTTGACTGCAGTACATACGAATATTGTGTCAAAGTTCTATCTGCTAATTTTGCCATGTGTGCAGGAACCCAAATTTTACACTTACTTTAACTTTTTTTTAAATGTTTATTTATTTTGAGAGAGAGAGAGAGAGAGGAAGCAGGGAAGAGGCAAAGGTAAAGGGAGAGAGAGAGAATCCCAAGCAGGATCCACAGTCGGGTGGCTTACAACCCTGGGATCATGACCTGAGCTGAAATCAAGAGTCAGATGCTCAACCGACTGAGCCACTCCCCACCTACTTTAGCTTGATATTTTCATTTTGACCCACTCTAGGCAACTATGACTCAATGAATGAATCCAAGAATGACCAAGGGGACAGAGTTTTATTGAATGCCTCCTGAACTACAGACTCTGCAGTACCCAGGTGCTGTCATTTCAATGGCAGTCTCCTGCTGCCAGGAGACTCAAAGAAAGAAAAACAGATATGTGAACCAACAATTTAAATGCCATTATACTGTAATAAAGGGATGTGAAAATCATCATGGTGGCACACAGAGAGAATAATCAATTCTCCAAGAAATGCTTTCACATCTGAGCCTTGGAATCTGAAGGTCCTGGATCTAAGCCCAAGCTCTCTGACACTCAGGAGTTGTGAAATGGGGAGCTTCATCTCATCTGCAAAACGAAGCCAATAGTGCCAACATTTTAAAATTGTTTTAAACATGAAATAAAACAATGCATGAAAGGCTTGCTTCAGCCTAGTATGTCTGACATAAAATGAGTGCTTCTAACCTGCTGCTGTAACTGTGACCTGGGAATTAGGGAGGAATTTAGAATTCCAGGGCAGCTTCATGGAGGATACTCACAGGACTTACCAGTGGGAAAAGGAAAGGACAGAGAGTAAGAAAATCACAAAACCTTCCTCTGCCCCGGCCTCTGAATTACAAATCAAGGCAGCATTGGTGAGTGGCCACTGGTTCACTAATTCCCTATTGTTAGTGTGTACAACACACTCATGGGCTCCTTGTTTGAAGTGCAGATCCCCGGCCCCACCCCAGGCATTCTGATTCTATCAAGTCTAGTCTGGGGACATCAAATTCTGCAGTTTAACCCCTTTTAGACAGTAACTGAAGAAGAGGAGCTCTACAGACAGTTCTAACTCGATTTTACTACAAGTAGCTAAATTGCCATATTTGGCTTGTAATTTAAGTCTTATCGTTCATCTTTATGTTCTAGAATCAGGAGAAAGTGACACATATACACACAAAAAAGTACTTACTACTGATTGCATTTAAAGCAGCCAACTTGATGGCTTTCTCTAGAATATTCACATTCTAACCCCAATTTTTAAAAAATGAACCATAATGGCAAAGATTGGAAATGTCCTCTTCTGAGACATTTGTCACACAGGTTTATTTGTATAATGTGGGTTTTCCATTCTAGACTGTAAATTCCCTTGAGGCAGACAACAGGGGCACCAGATTTGCATCAGTAGCCCCCTCAGCTCACACAATGCCAGACAAAGTTAATCAAGAAGCATTTTGTTTTTAGAAAAATGGAAAATGCTTGCATTCTTTGGCAGGAGGAGGAATGGCAGAAGAATCACAGGGCAGCAGTAGACAGGAGAAATATTTAGGAAGTACAATGAGCAGGTGTACCGATCTGATGAGGGATTAAAGAAAAACACTCTCAAGCTTCAAGCCTATGTTGTTGGATGAAAACGATATCCCCAACCAAGGAAGAACACACTTTATGGAAGATATATTTTTAGAGGTTATGTGTCTGAGATGTCTGTGAGAGATAACAACGAGTGAAGGACTACACATGCATATGAACCTAAAATTCTAAGGTGTGGTGAGCAGAATAACAGCCCCCATCAATGCCCGTGATCAAATTCTCAGAACCCATAAATTCTATCTCACATGTCAAAAAGGTCTTTGCAGATACGATTAAAACTAAGAACCTTGAGAGGAGGAGCGATTCCTGGATAGATAGGTCCAGTCTAAACACGTGAATCTTTTAAGGCAAAGAGTTTTTTCCAGCTGTGGAGAATCAGAGAGATGGTACCAGGAAAGAAACTTGCTGGCTTTGAAAAATGGAGAGGGGTAATCATAAGGCAAGGAATACAGGCAAATTCTAGAAGCTGGAGGAGGAAATGGATTCTGCCTTAAAGCCTCCAGAAAGGAAGGCAGCCCTTCCTATCCCTTGATTTTAGTCCATTGAGATCTCTGTATGACTTCTGATCTACAGAACTAAGGAATAATAAATGTATTGTTTTAAAGCTATTAAGTTTATGGTAATTAATTAGAGCAATAGGAAAATGATATACATGAGGTCTGGGTGGAACATAAACATTTGAACCCATTCTTCAGATTTCTGTATAACAGATACAGAATAATTTCCTTCCTTAGTTAATGTCCCTCCCTCTTAGTTTCTGCAATCTTAGAGTACCCGGTTTCAATGCAGGGCTGGGTATTTCTCTGTTGTCATTCAGCTCTACACTTACCATTCATACTCTCTTCTGGGACTGGAAGCCACAAAGCTACAGCTGGCCCTTGAACAATGTAGGGCTTAGGGGCACTGACCCCAGGCAGTTGAAAACCTGTGCCTAACTTTGACTCTCCCCAAAACTTCACTCCTTCTGTCGACCAGAAGCCTTACTGATAACAATGAACATATTTTGTATGTTACATGTATTATATACATATTTATTCTGACAACAAAGTAAGCCAGAGAAAAGAAAATGTTATTAGGAACATCTAAGGAAAATATACTTACAGTACTATATCGTATTTAGCAAAGCAAATCTGTGTATACGTGGACCAGGAAGTTCAAATCCATGTTGTTCCAAGGTCAACTGTACTAGCTGGAGACGTGTAAACTACATATCCATAGAGCTCCTTGCCAGCCATTCTGGTTAGGTCTGCCAATGGAAAGCACCAGTGGGAGAGTGGAATTCTCTGCTACTTCTGCCTGAAGCTGCCTTGGCATCTTAACACTCCTGGGTTCAGGTAGCGGTGGCAGCCACACAGCACAACGGCTGGCCTCTGCGACACAGCACAATGTAGCAGCAGCCAGCAATGGTAGGCCGGCCACTCGGTCAGGGAGGCCAGCAAAGAGAAGACCTGCAAACTCGTAGATGTTCACAGAGCAGAACCTTTGGCGGTTTCAGAAGCAGCAGCAGCAGCCAGAGAACCAGAGTAAGGTTTCCAGGGCTTAGGGAACACCAGTCCCCTTTTGCTCCTCCAGTCCCAGAGGCTATAGTGACTTCCTACAATTACTAACCTCTGGGTATCACAGCACCTTCCTCTTTTGTCTCCCTCAGACCATTCAACACATTTGGGAAGAATTCCTTGCATTGTAAACCCTCTGTCTGAAAAGCTAAGAATGGTTTCTGTCATCCTGACTAGACACTAATACAAATGCTTTTTGCAACAATGATAAACATTGATTGAATATTTTCTATATGTATTCTGTGCTAAAAGCAGAATGTATGTGTGTAAGAGCTTGTATCTCCCCACGGACCTTAATATTTGCTCATAATGTGATCTTATGTAGAACATACACAACCCTTAGCCACATACTATTTCCTCCTTTCAAATATTTTACTGTTAAAGTAGGTTTTAACTGGGGAGAGAAAGTGATGGACGAAAAAACACCCGATTGGCTCACTGGAATATCCAAAGTCAGTGAAAGATATTTAAACACAATAATGAGGCTGGATGCTTATCAGCACAGAGACAGCAGTTTTAGATTAAATATCTATCTCAAATGGAAAAAAAGGAGAAAAAATTCCTTCCACAAGGCAGCAAGATCATAACAACAACTCATCTACTTCACTCGATTTGCTTTGACAAAAACAACAGGAAAATGTAGCATTGTCATGAATTAAAGCTGTATCAGGAAAGTAGGGCACATTGCATTTTCATTATGAAAGTTGTGAAAACACGGAGCTGCTATTGGCAACAGTTGTGTTAAACACAAAGCTAACTGGCCTCCATGCCCGTGCTTCTCTTCCCAAGAAGACAATTCTAGTAAAGAGCAGTCTGACAGGGTTATTCCAAACAGCAACAGTTTCAACAAGTTAAAGTTGAAGCACCAAGCTCTCAGTCAGTGCTGAAAACATTTTAAGGGGTCAAGGACACCTGTTTGCGACAGAACAAGCCAGCTGCTCTAGGAGAATCCGTCAGCTGCCATTCGCTGTTGCACTTACTAAGTGCCTGATACTTTGCTAAGCACATGACATTCATTAGCTCGTTCACTTCGTACGATGGCCCTAGAAGACCATAACATCACCAGTGAGCAAGCTGAGGTTCAAAGTGGCAAAGCAGTCACATAGCTACTTGGGGCTGGAGAGGGAGGTCACAACAGGACAGGTCAGTTCGACTCTAACATCAATGTGGCCTCAGGACTTCTCTACACTGATGCAAGAAGGGAAAATGTTCATGCTCCCACCCTTAAACTGTAGGGGTAGGAGGGATACATGCATAAAATAAGATAAAATACATGCATAAACAACACAACAAAACCCTAAACACAGCACAGTTGTTACCTTCAAATTTCAAATAAAGATAAAAACATGTAGCCTTTGTCACCAACCAACACTGGGAGGGACTTATCTTTTAGTGGGCACACATGCATTTCAGAGATCTAAGGAAATTATTATTGTCTTGGGTCGTCAAATTTATTATATTATACCTTTGATCAAATTTCCTTAACAAAGACAAAATGAATTTCTGTAATTGATTCAAAACCTTCTTTAAAACCTCCATTTTCCTTTGCTTTCTTGATGGAAATGTTCTATACCCTTAAAGCAAGGAAACTCTCCTGTGGCCAGACCACCCCAGATTACCCTAAAACAGCAAAGAAGAATATTTTGGGTGAACTTTAAAACATATCATTCCTGTGTATATACCTGAAAAGTGACTTCTCAGTTCTCTTCTTATAAGAAAGGGACTAATTATAATGAACTTACTCCACAAGTAACTACGTTACTGATAATTCGATTTTGGTGCTCTTATTTTCTTATTTATAAATCATTTGAGTTTGTAACAACAACAACAACAACAGCCATGTTACCTATCTCATTTGGCACAACTCATAGAAAGTAATTAGAAGTTCTCAAGCCAGAACTACTCGAGCGTATCTAAAATTCTGTAGTGAGATTAAAAGCCACATTTTTTCCCCAGATGATTTCCTCATTTCCTTGTTTTGCCTTGCTCCTAGGATTTTCTTTGAACAAAGCATACACATCATAGCTTCAAAAAACAAAATTACAATCTGAAAACAACTGGTCAAACATTAGTGAGTCGTTTCCCAAAAGGGAAGTAACATATTTAGAGGTTGCAGTTTCTTACCACACTTCACCAAGCACAGCACTCATCAAGATCAGAAACTGAATCCTAGGACTAGCCTGATCTTCATGACTTAATGAAGAATTTAAAATTTTACATACCTAAATTTTTGTCACACAAGAAGATCACACATTGTATTCCAGTTACTGTCTGTTGGGTCTAATTCTAAGATCTTCAGATTAAGTGATGCTTATATACTGTATAAGTATGTATTCCCTGTAGAGAACTGGTTTTCTCTATCACTTTCAAAAGTGGAGTCCACCCTGATGATCACAGAGTATATAGAACTGACTATGGCTTAAAAAAAAAAAAAACATACAAATTCACAGCAAAGTGACCTACTATTGGAAGGGACACATAAGGTAGATTCATTGCTCTTTATTACTTTTTTTTATGATGATTAACAAATCATCAGTGGCTGTCACCAAAGAATTTCTAGCAACATTAAACAGAACTCTTAAAATCATACTGTATAGCAAATGGATATTGGAAGATGAGCATTAAATTTCATTGAAAATATATGGTCAGTTATTTACATATATTTAAATTCATTGAAATTAGGATTGATTAATATAAGCATTGTTTGGGTTTTATCTGTAAACCTCTTGGCAATAGTCCTGTTTCCATAGTAACACAAACTTGTATTTTATCCCCGTGCATGTGCGTGAAATTATAACAACTTTTGTAATAAAGTTTCCACATCATTTGCACATAAATTTCATTTTTTATGAAAAGTCCAAGCTAGAGGTTTATTTTCTTAAATTATGTATTGTTATCTTGCCACTAAATACATAATTCACATCTCCCCTCAATGAAAACATACCAGAGCCATCCCTAACCACTTGCAAGAGATTACTGAATCTACATGATGGTCGGATCTTTGAATTTCAACATGTGATATTAAGGAAAAGATAATGAAATACTTCACAGATGTCACCCTGGATATAATCTGTGTGTTTTATTAGCATAAATCCATTCATTCTTGTCCAATCAGAATTCTTTTGTTCATTTGTTTCAAACAGTTAACAAGTTTGCTTCGGTCACTCAAAGAGAAGTAGAAAACAAAGCAGCTGAAACACTGGCATGCCTATCCTGACCTAAAAAGAGGGACTTAATTCAACAGTTTTCTGGTGGCTAAGCTGCAAATTCATGCGTTTTTTACTGAAACTCATTTTGACATCATTTAAAAAAAAAAACGGCAGTTTATAATCTGGTGTTCGGACTTTCACCGCCTTTGGGGTAGGTGGTACTTGAAAAGGGGACATCTGGGGCTTCCAGGGAGGTGTGATGTTCTCTATCTACATCTGAGGCATGAAAAAGCTGTACGCTTATGATCTGTGACAATTCACATCTTATTTTATTCTTCGACACGAAAGTTAAAAAATAACTTTCCGTTCAGATACCACTGTGCCTAACATAGCAAACGTTGGGGATTTCATGAAATTACAATTATTACTTTAATTGATCTCACCACTTTTTATTTAAAACTCATGCCTTCCCCCTCCTAGGAATTAGCACGTGTCTAAATCAAAGACTAAAGAAATTATGAAAGATAGCCTCAAGATGTGCCTCTGAGATGATCTGGCTTTTGTGTTCTTAAGTTCATCTGCTGTAAAGATGATGGATATGATATAAAAAGGGAAATATCTGGGGAAGTAGTTGAAAGTGTGGACAGTATTTTTCTAAGTGTATGATAATGTTTTGCCAAGTTTGCCATCTTTCAAGAATATAAAACCATAAGTATGTTATATTTCAAAACCTGGATTACATTACAAAGTGTAATAAATAAAGCACTTTGAGTTGCAGAAAATTCAATTAATGTGTAATAAAATAATGCAAATGATGTACAGAGAAGATTAGTTAGTTCTCACAAAGTTTTCAGTCCTTTACATGATTTAACAATGAAAAACCACCAGCTGTCTCTGAGTAGTTGAAGGGCTGTCACATCCTAGAGGGGATAGATCTATCCTCTTGCTTCCAAAGGGCAGAGTGAGGAACAGTGACTAAAAGCAAGAGGGAGGCAGAGGCATTTGGGTAAAAGCAAGAGGAGATTCAACCTTGATGACATTAGTTTCACAAGAGGATCAGTCACTCTGTTGAGCAGAGGGCCTCCCACCATTGGATATGTTCACCCATGTTAAGAGTGGTTGTATTAGTTTCCGATGGGTGCTCTAACAAATTACCACAAATTTACTGGCTAAAGAGAATACAAATTAATCATCTTTCAGTCCACTAAGTCAAAAGTCTTACTGGGCTAAAATCAAGGCACTAGCAGGGCTCTGATTTTTCTGGATGCTCTATGGGAGAATCCATTTAGGTGCCTTGTGGAGCTTCATTCTTTGACTTGTGGCCACTTCCTCTGTCTTTAAAGCGAGCAGCATACCATCTTCAAAGCTCTCTCTCTGCCTCTGACATTTCTGCCTCCCTCTTACAAGGGCCCTTGAGATTGCGGTGGGTCCATATGCATAATCCAGGACAATCTTCTCAACATCCTTAGTTTAGTCACATCTGCAAAGCCTCTTCTGCCATGTGAGCAACAGATTTGAACGTTTCGAGGATTATAACACAAACATCTTTGGGAAATTATTATTCTATCATCGTGATATATTTAAAAATTTATACTGGGAGATTAAACTAGATTGCTAAGGGTCCTTCCAATATTAATATCCTACAAATGAGGCAAAGAAATCAAATATCTGTTAACAAGTGTGAAAAGTTTATTTGTATAAAGAAACTGAGACTACAGGAAACCGGATTCTTTCCATTCCATATAGTATTACTATCTCTCTGTATCTCCATAATAGATGGCTGGATATTTTAGCTAAAATTCATTGTTTAGAAGAAGTCCAAGCTTCTCTTATTGACAGTGGCCACATCTTGGCTGATCCAAGAAACAACAAAGTTGTTGGAGAGTGTGTGACTAGTAAGTTCAAGCAATGGGAAAGTATTGGCAACTATGCAAAAACCACCCTGTGGCTGCTCCAGGATGGTACTTCTTCAAGGGCTATAGTGACCAGTGATCAAAGAATTATTGTCTCTCTTTCAAAAGAAAGAAAAAATGACAGAGATAGAAAGAGAGAGAGAAGGATGAGGAGGAGGAGGAGAAGGTGGAAGGAAGGATGGAAAGAAGGAAGGGAGGAAGAGAAGAAGGGAGGAAGGAGACAGAGAAGGAGGAAGAGAGGAGACAGGGAAAGAAAGAAAAGGTGTAAGAACCCCTGTTTTTTCTCCTTATTATATACTCCTAAATAGGAAGGGAATAACCAGGTTCCTAACTTGAATTCATTTCTCAGAAGCTATTAAATATATGCCAATGAAAAATATGGCTTAACTAACTCATGTACAAATTTCATCTATTCACATATAGCCAATCTTCAGTCTCTTGTGGCCTTTAACAAAAATGTTCTGAAATGGTTACATGGAATAAAGCACTCTGCAATTTGGATTAATAGGAAGTATTAAATTATACTCGAAGCAATTGACCAAATGATCTTGGTAGATGTTAAAGTGAGAAGCATTACCATGAAAACAGTGACCACTTAATCCATCAGTATAACAGTGTGCATTCTAAAAGATTCTGACTAACTAACTTGGGAAAAAAGTCTCTAAGGAAAAGTTTTCTTCATGGAGCTACAAGCAGGACCAAAGGGAACTGTTTACACTAATTAAATTTCCACTGAAATCCTTTTTTTTTTTCTATTAAAATCAATAGTAAACCAGAAGCTGTGCTTAGTACTGGGGATATAAGGATAACAGCAGACATGACCCAAAGGTCTCACATTCCATGGCCAAAATGGAGATGAATAAACAACTACAGTTCAGTAATAATCTAGGTAAGCAATAGATGTGATGGCAGCCTGAAAGAGAAACATTTGACTCATGGTAGGGAACTCAGTGTCAACTCACATGAGAACCCAACTCTTTAGTTAGGTCTGAAAGAATATATACGACATGGCCCAACAAATGAAGGCAAAAAGAGGATTTGTGCCAGAGGGAACAGAATGTGCAATGGCATAAAGGTCTAGAAACACCTATCATAGTCAAGAACTCTGAGTAGTTGGGTAAGGCTAGAGCATAATAGGATCAGGTGGAGAAACAGAGTTAAAACTAAAGATGCAGGTAAGGGCTGGATCATGAAGACTCTTCGATACCATTCAGGGACTTAGAACATTTTAAAGATAATGTGAATGTAATTAATATGGCCACCAGGGTATCTTTCAACTTCACATTTTGATGAAGCAAATCAATAAGAAGGGCAGACTTAAGTAGGGCTTCCAGCCCCTCCATCATTCAAAAAGGGGGTCCAATGGTTATTTTCTGTTTAGAATATATTTATTTTCATCCACAAAGAGGAAACGCATTTGGCTTTGCTTGCCAAGAAAAATGTTAGGGAATATAATTATTCATTGCAAAATGGAGATCTGGCAAGGATACATGTGTGTGGGGGGAGGTACTGACTGTATTTGTTGCTCAGGAGGTAGATAGGACAAGTCAAGTGCTGAGTAATAGCTGTGGGAAGGTGGGCAGGGGAAGAACACTGGGAGGTAGTTCTGAATGGAGATAGGCAGGAAGCTCTAAATGCGGAGGGTGAACAGAGAAGAAACGTGTCTGCTTGGGCTAGGAAGCAGACAAAATGGCATGCTGCTCACCATTTGCAGGGGTTTGTACCTCCGGAGTTAGACATGTACACCAACATTTGTGCATAAACCAAAAAAGATATTGAAAAAATTGATAATCATGTTAACAAAAGGAATAAGGATCAAGGACAAGAGGAATAACAGGGAGGGGGAAAGATTGTTTGGAAAAAAAACTGGCAGTATCTGTTTCAAAATAAACTATATCCTGCCTTAACACCCACACTAAAGTGAAATAAAATTTGCCAAGAGAAATTTGCCAATTGTCAAAGCAAAAAAATTGGCAGCCCTAATTATGCTTGTTACAAATGAACAAAATGAATGTTCTCTATTCCATGAATCGTGGTCAAAGCCTGGATGACCAGTACAAAATCCTGAGTGGCATCCTTATCTTTAGGTATTCTATATCTTATTATTTATTTATAGCCTGACTTACTTTCACAACAGAACTAAGTCATATGAAAGAAACTTTATACATGAAAATGATCGAATATAAATTTAAATGAATGAGAGCCATGGAAAATAAAATTAAAATGAAAGCTGAACTGGGAATAGGAGATGAGCAAGGATGCGGAAATCATGTTGCTTTGAATGCCATCATCAATTCCCATGGCTTTGTTAAGCCACAGATTTCTCTCTGAGTTTCCTACCAGCCAAAGAGGAAAAGAAAAAATAGCTAACTCTAATAGCTGTCTTTATCTGTGAAGAACAGTATATTATCAGTTTTTCAGAAAGATATGCTTAGATTTTAGGTATCAAATTCGAGTGAAAGAGGGGATTAGTTCAAAGCATGTTATCAGGGGTCCATCTCAGGAAAAGCAAGATCATACATTAGTAAATATTTCTAAAAGCCCTTTTTCATTTCATATGCCATATAATATCTTTTTGCATTTTTTGTTTTCAATAAATTGACAAGGTCTTAGTTACAAGTGAGAATACTGTCTAAGGTATAAAGTAATTCAACTCTCCAGAATTTCTCAAGTTCAGCATGTACTTCCCATGCAAGAGAGACTGTGGAAGTAGGGAACTGGCATATTCCTTTCATCATTATAACTACACCTTGTCATGAAAACATATCAAATATTTAATTTCTCTCTCCACACCTTATCCACTAAGTAAACCTGACTCATAATATCTATCTCCAAAAGGCTGTCACCTGCCATTTTATAAGGATTATCTGAAAAAGTATACTTGTTAAAACCAAGATATTTTCAAGCAAAGTAGCATTTTTATTTCAATTTTGCTTCAAATTACTTTCTACAAAATATGTATGTATATGCTAAGGAATTATTCTGACAATGTGCATTTTGAACAAACCAAATTCACACTGAAGTCAATGACTTCATAAAGTTATTCGAAATATATATACTCCTGCTCCTGGCTCCCAATACAGCCTAAAACCTACCTACATTTCAAGCTTTGTTAATACATAACACATGAAAAACATTATCATCGTGCCTACACATTGTACAACAAAGTTTTCATAGTTACTCTTTCCACTACAAATGATTATGTTCTATGTTAAATTCCACCTTCATTAAGTCTAAACATGATGCCAATATGTTTTACTTTTATTTTGTTTCCAAATTATGGAGTAGAAATTTAAATTTGAGGTTATCTTAATTGTATATCTAAAAGAAAGAAATTGAAGTATTTGATCTATCAAATTTTAACTATGAAATAAATACAGTTAATCTACTAAAAGTCATGAATTATAGCATTCAAACACTCATTTGATTCTTCTTACTATGGAAGCTTTCTAAAGTCAGATAGACACACATTTAAGACCTAGAAAGTTGACACTTATATTTGAAAGCATAAATGCCAACTATAAGTTTCTGAAATCAGTTAGTTGAAAAAAAGAAGGGTTGAAAAGGCAATGAGAAGAAAGGAGATTACACACTTCTTAAAAAGTATCACCCTAAGCTGCAAGAGAGTGGTAATATGCTAAACATATACCATGGATCAAATATACAACTACAAATATTATTAATATTTAATCAATCGATAACCTGAATGAGTCATACTGTTAAAGACACAAATTAAGTAACAAACCATACTCAAATCTAAATTGAGACAATGTTTTTCTTTTTTTTTCAATTTTTTTAACGTTTAGTTATTTTTGAAGGAGAGAGAGACAGAGCATGAGCAGGGGAGGGGCAGAGAAAGAGGGAGACACAGAATCAAAAGCAGGCTCCAGGCTCTGAGTTGTTAGCACAGAACCCAACCCCAATGTGGAGCTTGAACTCATAAGCCAGAGAACTCATAAACCTGAGCCGAGGTCTGATGCTTAACCGACTGAGCCACCCAGGTGCCCCAAGACAATATTTTTCACTACAAAAATAACTAAGAACCGATTCAAACACATTTTTGACACTATAGAGAGAATATTTTTTGTTTTACTGAATTCAAACATGGGGATAGAAGAACTTGGAAGTTCACAAAAAAATGAATTCACTTATAGATTGTTTTCTTAATGAATACTTCAATTACTGTAACAAAGTTTTAGAGTTAACATATATGATGGTAAAAGACTTTATAACATAATGCATAGTGACTTCTTATGTTTGAGCACCAATAATAATGTATCTGTATCTAGGTGCATGTGTGGGTGTAGACCTGTGTGTGTGTGCATATGTATCTCAAATGGATCTTTTAAAATTATCGTTCAGTCATTTTATTTCAAAGTTCTGATAGGGTGAGGGATAAATATTCTAAATTGTGAGGACGCAAATTTATTTTCTAAAATCAGAGACTTTTACCATCAAGTACTATGTCATCATACTAAATGGTCTACACAGTACTATGTAATACTCTGTCATTTTTCTTTTCTTTTCTTTAATGTATCCCCACATTTAAAGTAACATAAACTATCTAAAATCAATTATTCACATTCTAATTAGGATGAAAAGCAGTATGCTATTTTTTTTCATATCAAGTCTCGATGCAACAGATAAGACATTTGCATGTTTTTACTTTGAAGATAGGAGCTGAATTTTACTCTAGGATTTTCAGTTTGCTGATCTGTGAACATTGTTTGGGGGTAAAATGCTTTATTTCTTTCTCAAGTATCCCACTAAGTATCTGTTACAGGAACTCGATGTAATGATTCAATGTTTTCTAAATGAAATCCTTTGAAATAAAAATGTATATAAATATAATAATTTTCCTTATATGGTCAGTTTAATGTTGTATGTTCAGATTCTACAGACATGTGATTTGAACATGACAAATGTATATAACTACTTTAAATATAGAACTGAATAATTCTATCTAGAAGACACCAATTCATATTAAGTTATATTATTATTAAAAAATAAATTTAAATTATATTAAATTCATATTATCCAAGTATATGTGTGTATGTGTGTGTGCGTGCATTATAGATATAGATAGATAGATATAGATATAGATATAGATATAGATATAGATGATATATATAGATATATATCAGAAGAAATTCCTGTTACATCAGAAAGGAATTGTGGCTTTGCTCCTTTCTGAAATTACAGAATATTCTCATTTGATAATTGTGTTATGTGCTACTTTTAAAGAGCTCTATTAAAACAGGAAAATATGGATTAAAGTAGAAAGGAGGGACACTTAGATTAGAAAAGTAAGAACCAAAGTTGAAATATCGCAGACCTTAGTAAGAGTGAGTTAAATCAGCTAATGGTTTCCCAGTCCAGAGTCCCAGATAATCTGCATCTCAGTGAGTTGAAATAATCCAAGTCAATGATGTAGAGGTCAATTTGAGACTACTCAGGGTACTAAATTTGAAAAACAAACAACAAAAAAAAGGTATTGTCAGAGTAGAAATGTGTTTTATGAAAAAAATTAATGACTATCTTACGGATCTGTGAGCTTCATATTTATGTTGATGAAAAAAATCAATAAATTTTAGGTCAACCCGAAACTAACTAGGGTGTGTGTATTGCTCGATATTAAAAAAATGATGTATAACCACAGTTTTTAGCTCCATGCTTCACAACTCATTAATAAAGAAGGCAAATATACACTCTTATACACTAGGAAACTCTTACTTAAGTGCTCAGGGGACTAAGGTCCAGAAGGTAGTGACCTATTTTAATTTAGGAAGAAAGACTAAGTGTCATGTAATGTGAAGGCAGTGACTTTTTCCAAAAACCTGCCTATGACAGAGAAGGAATGAACATCAATTTTTTACATACTGCCTAGCTCATGTGAGAAACTACTGAAACCTTGAAAAAGCCATTCAAATTCCATAGTAAAATGTAAAAGAAGAAAAAATAAATCAGTTGTAGGAAGCCCATATACAGACTAACAGATATTTTTAAATCATGCAAATGTAATTTAAGCACACTCAAATGTGTTAATATTGAAGAGAACAATCCCATGAGTCAAAGTGTAGCACCTAGATAAAAGTAAATGAATTAGTATCTTAGTAAAAATGAGCCCAGCAGCGAATACGAACAGTGTCCTGTGCGTGTGAGCACCTGGTCAGCTAGCAGAGCCATGTGGATTATGGGATGTCTTGTCACGTCCACACTCATGTGTCCAGTCCCTGGGGCATCAATCAGACTTCTGGGAGATGAATGACCAATAGTGGAGGAGGGAGGACACCTTCTGACCATGTGACAGAAATTTCCTCTCCAAGCCACTTAGATTTTGGAAGATTAACACCATATTCTAAAGCAACTTCAATAGAACTGAACACTAGGAACTAGGAATTATTTCTTCCTTTATCCTGTGAACTACTAAGGCATACATATACTATAACACACTACCCAGTTCAGATCTCCATAATCAAAGAGAGGGTTTTGGAACACAGCCACAAAGATTATCGAAGCGTTGGAAAATAATAAAAGGTGGAAAATTCTAGGTTTTCAAGATGAAATGAGCTTAAAGAAAAATTTGATATATTTAAGTTTGCTATAAGGAAGATTCTGACACTGTGGGTTGTTAAACATTGAGGTGGTTTGCTGAGACTGCAGAAACTCCAATCCTGAGAATCTTTAAAAATAGAAAGGATTCCGACCAGCTGCTCAGAAGGATTGAATGTGGGCTTTATTCAACTAAAACTCTCCAAGACCACTCTAACCCTAAGAGTTTATTTGAAAGTGCCAATATAAACAGTATATTCCATCTAATGCTTTTGATTCAGTACTGCGTAACTGAGGAAGTCGGAGGGATTACAATAACCCCACACTTCCAGGACATAAAAACATGTGAGGCAATAGTTTGTCATAATTAGGACTTAGTGATACCTCTGGGCACTTGGACTTTCTGATTTTAAATTTCTCATGCAAATCACATATGGTGCTTAATCAAAAATTTTAAAGATATATTGTAGTTTTGAATAACTCATGCTAATGAAGCATGAAACCATGATGAAAAGTACAAAAAGTAAATAAATAAAGATCAGGCAACTTAAGTTTTCACTCGTTATATCAGACAGACTTAAAATACTGGTTTTTGTATTAAACTAGAAACTTGATCTTAGTCACATAAATAATCCAAAATTTTAATGTTTCATGACATTTTTTGAAACACATCTGAATCTGTAAAACAGTTGTCTATAATACGTACTAATTAGTAAATTAATAGGACTCTCAGAAGTCATAGAGTCTGGTCAAAATTGTTTCTTAAAAAAAACATGAATAAATCACATAGTAAACTAAATTGAATAGTATACTAAGTTGAGCGATCAGTCAAATGGCATATAAATACATTTGTACCTAATACCACAAAGTATCCACTTCATCTTTCCACAAAGGACTCTTGGGCTTTCCTTAAAGAATGTATACAGTCAAGCATTAGATTTAAGCAAATTTTAACATCTAAACCCTTTCCGTTTGCCAGTGCTCTGATGCGAAATCTTTAAAGAGTTTATTTTCTTGTAAAGTAACAGCAGCATTATTTAACTAATCCCAACTAATGACTTCACCAAGCACGGTTATAAAGTGCCTCTCAAACTTTCTACACTGCCCAAATCAGCAGATTCATAACTTGACAGAGCACGCTAGAGCTACCTTTACAGCCCTGCAGTTAACTGCATTCAGTAAATATTTGCATCCACAGCACTATAGATGTTAATAACTGTGATGAACATGTATACACATGTAAACACACACCCCTCCCTGTGTAACAGTCTACCAATAAACTGTAAAAAACAGACACAATATACTTATGGGTAAGGTAGATATCCGCCAACCACTGATTGTACCAGGACGATATCTCTTTTTGTTTATCTTGATTTTCAACGTGTATGTGTCTGTGTGTGTGTGTGTGTGCGCGCGCGTGTGAGCAGGTTACCGGAGAGGGAGATCCATTCTTGCAGAGGGGCCCTCGGAAGACTCCTTTAATGCCCCGGTAGTGCCCATTGCTGAGATGTCTCGAACTGATGACCAGGTAACAAGCCATGTGGGTCCAAGCAGGAGGCGCAGCGCCTCAACTCCGCACCAGACGCCCAGCCGTGGAAATGCGGGCTGGTTTCTCAGCAGCAACAGTGACTGCCACCTCTCGAGAAGAAGCGGCCAGCGGCAAGCAGGGGACGCGGCGGCCGCGCGTCCCCACTCCTCGCCCCGCGCCGGGCTCCTGCTGCCGGCAGCGGCTGCTCTGACGGCGGCAGCGGCAGCCACACAGCGCTTAGGGGACCCGGCGAGCCAGTCCACATGCTGCTCTGACGAGGCGGCTGCTCAACCGCGGGCCGGCGATATAATTTTTTTTTTTTTTTTAAGGACAACTTCCTGGGTCCGCCAGGGAATCAGGAACTCCCCCGCCCCCTTTCCTCCCGCCCCCCACTTTCGCACCCAGTGCACGCCTCGAGATGCTCCGGCGCGGGTCTCGGTCGCCTGGCCGGGGTGGGGAGGGTGGGGGAAGGCGTCCGCGGGCTGGGCTGCGGGCAGGGGGCTGCGACGCCGGGCGGCGGCAACAGCAGTCGGCGCCGGAGAGCCGCGGGCAGCCCCCAGGAGCGCCAAGCCGCTGCCCCCGCTGCAGTGGCGGGGGCGGGGTCGCAGGAGGCAGCGCGCGGGCTGGGGCGAGGCCCGGGACGTGGGGACGCTGCGACCTGTGAGCGGGAGCAGTCAGCTCCCCCGCTCAGAGCCGTCGGCTGGGGGCGAAGGGCGCGCCGGGCGGCCGCGCGGGGAGGTGACAGCTGCCGCGGTGGCGCCCCCGAGGCCCCGGCGGCTGCGGGACACGCCGCGCCCGCTTCCTGCCTTCAGCCGCCCCAGCCCCCTGGTCGCTCCGCGCGGTCTCCGGGCCAACTTTGACCCGGGTTTGCGGGCCCCAGCCCGGGGCGCCTGCGGAGAGCCGCGGCGGAGGAGAGGAGCAAGAGGAGAGCGTTTCCTTCACTCTTGGGCTGCCTGCTCGCCTTCAGCGTTTTTCCGCGCTCCGGCTGCCGGCGGCGTTGGCGGAATCAACAGCTTCCCAGCCGGCTGGCTGTTTGGACGAGCCGTGCAGCCCCAAATAAGGGAGATTGATTAGATGCGCGATGGAGGGTGATGGATGCAGGAGGAAATAAGTTTTAGATAGAAAACTTATGTAAGGAATAGAAACGAAACGTGCACTCGCGTGTGTGTGTGTGTGTGTGTGTGTGTGTGTCTCCAGAGTTACAAACACTTACAAGTCTTTCTGTGTCTTTAAGGAGGCAGATACTTTGGACCTGTCCAGGACGTTTGCGTGTCCACAACCCTCAACAACCGCCCCTCAGCGGTGTTTCTTAATGAACGTTAAATCATTTGCTGTAAATGAAGCCACCAGGGAGCGAGGTGCACGGAGAATAAATGACCTGTGCAGATACGTGTTCTGAAATGAGAAGGAAGCCTTGCCGGAGTCAGGAGGAGGTGTGCCCTTTCCACCCCGCGCTGACCTAGTGCGGTTCTCTCTCGCCCCACTCGCCCAGGTCTGTGCTGGGGAGAAGATAAAGGGGTGGGGGGGGGGCTCCTTTCCTTTTTGCCTTAGCACTGTAATTAGTGCAAGGTTAAGGCTAATGCTCCCAGTCACCTCCCCAGTTTTTTCCCTCTTCCGTCTCGCACAGTGCTCCACTAGCATCCTGGTTGACCCTGAGGACCTTTCACAAATGACAGAAGCAGGTCAAAGAAAGTAGGTAATTCAGTTTTTCCTATTGAGGCAACTCATAAAACTCTGAAGCAAACATATATTCCAATTAATATACTTTTTATAACGTATAAAGTCAAGTCAATAAAGATGACTTTTTGTTCACATTATTACAATAGTTTATATCCTTAATATTTTATTAAACACATAGATGTATTTCTCATTTTAAATGTTTCAGATAGTCTTTATAAAAGCGCTTATATAAGGCAAAATGCCGATTCTTTGCGAACTTCGAGTTGAAAACTACTGAAACTGACATAGTGTAATATAAATCTTGTAGGAATTGTTTATTTTATAACTATCTTGTTGGTAAGAATGTCTGAAATAAAAAATAATAGAGCAGTGACAATAGATACAACATAACCACATTTTCCTTTCTATTAAGACTGATGTGCTTAACAATGTGGTGTTTATTGAACTTAGAGCTGTGAAATGTTTCCTGAAGCTGAGAGTAAGTAATATTAGTCATATATGGACAGTAGATACATTCTATACCAAGAAAACAATGTTTTTGCAAATAGCAAAATTTCAAAATCAGGCAAAAGCTTTGCCAAAAAAAATGAATGAAGTGAAATTTTAAAAGGAGATAGTGCAGCTCAGTCTATAACTACTATTTCACTCTTCATAAATGAAATAAGCATTGAGGACATAAGTGTAAGCATCCTGGAATGGACTAGAAAAATGAATGATGTCACATGCTATGAATAACAACTCCAAAGATACTATCCCTTTTTAATTAGGCAAATTTAATTCCTAGTAATGTTTAATCACTAAGAATCAGGTATACTCTCCTAAAATGAAAGAACTGACAAGTAATCAAAAAGTATAACTATTTGGCAATGAGAAAGAATGAAATATGGCCTTTTGTAGCAACGTGGATGGAACTGGAGAGTGTTAGGCTAAGTGAAATAAGTCATACAGAGAAAGACAGATACCCTATGTTTTCACTCTTACCTGGATCCTGAGAAACTTAACAGAAGACCATGGGGGAGGGGAAGGGGGAAAAAAAGTTACAGAGAGGGAAGCAGGCAAACCATAAGAGACTGTGAAAAACTGAGAATAAACTGAGGGTTGATGGGAGGTGGGAGGGAGGGGAAAGTGGGTGATGGGCATTGAGGAGGGCACCTTTTGGGATGAGCACTGGGTGTTCTATGGAAACAAATTTGATAATAAATTTCATATAAAAAAAGTATACAATTCACATATACCATCTTATTGTATGATTTTTTTATTCAAAGTATTTTTTAGCTATCCTGATATTCTAGTTCATTTGACTGTTCTCCCATGTGCATTTGAGTTTTCCCATAGGAAACAACGTAATCCCTTTCTATAGTAGTATTTCAAAGACTGTAGTAATTTCCCTAAATTTCTTTAAAATTATTTAATTTTTGCGGTCTTTCTTCTTTAAAATGAATGATACCCAGGCACCCGGGTGGCCCAGTCTGTTAAGCATCCAACTCCGGCTCAAGTCATGATCTCTTGGGTTTGAGCCCTGCATCAAGCTCTGTGCTGATGGCTCAGAGCCTGGAGCCTGCTTCATATTCTGTGTCTCCCTGTCTCTCTGCCCTCCCCTGCTCACACACTCTCTCTCAAAAATAAATAAACATTTAAAAAATAATAATAAAATGAATTATACCAATTCTGTTGTTTGCCATATTTTAAGTCAATTATGGTTGTTCTGTTCTTTGCTTTCTAATTTTGTCATCCATCTTAAAATGTCAGGGCAAAAATTGACACATTTGTTACTCTCAGCCAATTTTAAGAATAGTTTTTAAAATAAACAACAATCACAAAAACAATTGCCTTCTATTCCTTGCCAGGTTGTGATTGATATCTATCTGTGTGATGCCATCATATTCAACAACTCCCCATCATTGCTGGCCTGTATTTTAGATGTGGTTTGCCTAATCTAATTAATAGAAACCTAAGTGATTTTATTCGCAGGGGTGCTACGGACACAAAGTTGCTCAGTTGTATTCTCTCTTTGCTAAACGAGGCACTTTCTAACCTTAGTAATTAAAAATTTTCAGAGGGAGTGAAAGGAAAGGAAAACACTTTAAAATAAGCCTATGGTAAATGAATTTTAGATACAGGTCAAATTCTATTACAACAAACATTATGTGCAGTCTTGCAAGGCCCATTTATAGTAAAGTAATATTGATCTGATGAGTTTTCATTTCATGGAAGGAGATGTGAAGAACAAAGGGCATGGATTTCAGCCTATGATCAATTTGACATTTCCATGTATTTCCAGATTCATGGCTGTATCACAGATGGTTGACAGAATGAGAATCCCTTCCTTCCATTACCTTTATCAAACACATCTCAAATTGATCTCCTTATTTTCATATCTGCTGTCCAACCTTAGTCCAGATCCTCATCACCTCTTGCTTGGACTATTGCAGTAACCTCCTAACCAATCTCCCTGCTTCCATGTTGCTTTCATACACAGTAGATTCTCTGCACCCAACAACCACAGCGATATTTTTAAAACACAGATAATTTCCTACCTTATTGCTTTTTATTACTGGAAGAATGGAATATTTTAACAGTATTCCAGTAATGAATTGAATGGTACCTCTCCCCCCAAATACTAAAGTCCTGATGCCCTGTGAATGTGACCTTATGTGGAAATCGGGTCTTGGGAGATGATCAGGTTAACATGAGATCATCAGGGTGGGCCCCACTACAATATTACTGTGCTCTTATTAAAAAGGGGAAATGTGGACACAGAGACAGAGGCACAGGGAGATTGCCATGTGAAGACTGGAATTATGCCTCCACAAGCCAAAGAATGCAAAAGATCACCAGCACACCACCAGCAAGGACAGACACATGGAGCAGATTCTCCCTCCCAGCCCTCCGAGGTAACCAATAAGGCCAACATCTTGATTTCAAACTTCCAGGCTTCAGGACTGCAGGACAATTCCTGTTAAAGCAACACAGTTTGTTGTACTTTGTTCTAGCAGTTTGAGGAGACTAATACACCTTGTACAGATGTGCCACAGTCTGTTTATCCATCACCTATTGAAGGACGTCTTGGTTGCTTCCAGGTTTAGGCAATTATGAATCAAGCTGCCATAAACATTCATGTGCGGGTTTCTGTGTGGAAATAGCTTCACAGCTCTTTCGAATAAACACCAAGGGCTGCAACTGCTGGATCTTATGTTCCATTTTGGGAGAAACTGCCCAACCGTCTTCCAGGGTGACTGCACCATCTAGCACTGCCACCAACAACAGATGACAGGTTGTGGTACTCCACGTCCTCACCGGTATTCGGTATTGTCAATCGTTTTGTGTTTTAGCCACTCTGACAGGTATGTGGTAGTATTTCACGATTGTTTTAATTTGCAATTCTCTAATGACATACGATGTCGAGCATCTTTTCCCTTATGCTTATTTGCCATCTGTATATCTTCTTTGGTTAGGAGTCTATTTATATCATCTCCCCATTTTTTTTTAAATTTTTTTTTCAACGTTTATTTTTGGGACAGAGAGAGACAGAGCATGAATGGGGGAGGGGCAGAGAGAGAGGGAGACACAGAATCGGAAACAGGCTCCAGGCTCTGAGCCATCAGCCCAGAGCCCTACGCGGGGCTCGAACTCACGGACCGTGAGATCGTGACCTGGCTGAAGTCGGACGCTTCACCGACTGCGCCACCCAGGCGCCCCATCCCCATTTTTTTTTAATTGGGTTGCTTTTTTCTTATTGTCAAGTTCTAAGAATTCTTTGTATATTTTGGATACTTCTCCTTTATCAGATATATGTTTACAAATGTTTTCTCCCAGTGTGTGGCTTTTTGGGGTGCCTGGGTGGCTCAGTTGGTTGAGTGTCGGATTCTTGATTTCGGTTCAGGTCATGATATCACAGTTCGTGTTCAAGCCTGACGTCGGGCTCAGTGCTGACAGTGAGGAGTCTGCTCGGGATTCTCTCACTCTCCCCACCTCTCTCTGCCCCTCCCCTACTCAGCACACTCTCTCTCAAAATAAATACTTAAAAAATATGTGGCTTTTCTTGTCATTTTTTAACAGTATCTTCGCAGAATGTTATTAATTTTAATATCATCCAATTTATTTTTTTCTTTCATGGATTGTGCTTTCAGTGTTGTACCTAAAAGTCACCACAAACCTAAAGTCAACTGGATTTTCTTCTATGTCATTTTCCAGGAGTCTTATGGTTTTGGCACTTTACGTCATGGTCCATGATCCATCTTAAGTGAATTTTTTGTGAAAGGGGTTTCTGTCATATTTCTGGTTTGCATGTCGATGTCCAGTTGTTCCTGCACCAGTTGTTGAAAAGAATTGAATTGTCTTTGCTTCTTTGTCAAAAATGAGTTGACCGTATTTGCGCGGGTCTATGTCTGTATTTTCTAGCCTGTTCTGTTGATCTCTTTGTCTACCCTTTCACCAATACCACAGTTTTGATTACTATAAGAATCTAATTTTAACACTTTAAACTTGTAGATGTTTTCAAATTTTTATTGTGTATCTAGGTATCAATTAGTTCTCATTCTTGAATGACAACTCTGAAAGCAGGGAGCTCCTCTATTTTGTCCCCTCTCTGGTTCTAACACCTAGATGAGTACCTTGCCAATGCAGAAGCTCTTAAGTGATATTTGGGAAGGGAATGAATATGTGTTTTACGTTTTAACCTCCTGATAACTACAGTTAAGGTTTTTTCCATATGAGTATACATGTATATGTACATACACACACACATACACACACGAGAGAAATTCTGAAATTTGGGTTGCAACATTTTAGGTTTCTTAGGTCTGCATTCTAAGACACGTTTGGTCAAATTCCACTAATTCCACTACTTAAACTGAAATAATTCCACTATTATTAAACACCTTTTGAACTCTTAGCTTCTCCCAAATTCTGTGCATTGTATTCTGATTCTTGAAAAAGAAACTATTGTAGAAAGTATGTACTTAATTGCACTAAAGTATTTATTATTTGGTGGCCAGAGATTTGACATTATTAAGTATGTGATCCCCAAAAGACATGTGTTATCCCTCATACTGATTAAGTCTGTTAATCCAAAAGAGGTCTGGTTAGCAGAACTCAGACTTTAAAAAAGGAGACTATCTCAGAGCAGGGTCCCATACTGGGTGCCTATCGGACTAGGCTGGTAACGTGAACCCATGAATTGTGTTGGTATAGAAAACAGAGAGCATGGTGGGCATCTCATGTGGGCAGCTCCTATAGAGTCTTAAGTATATGAGATCTCAAGCAGGATGTTTCAGAAGTCTTACAGTATTTTAAAAGATATCTGAAATCCAGATATTTATATAAAATCTCCTAGTATTTAAATATTGGTAACTAAAAGAACGTACTTGTTCAATACTATGAGAATTCTAAACAAAAGCACCATATTATTAATGAAAGATAAAATTTCACTGGGAGAAGATATAGACAATATAGAGATACAATAAAGAAGTCCCATCTACAATACATAAAGAACTTATATAAATCAGTAGTAAAGAATTAAAAAGTAAGACAAGAACTTTAAAGACATTTCACCAAGGAAGGTATTGATATAGCCAAAAAACAGAAGAAAATATGTTCAATATAATTACTCATCAGAGAAATGGAAATTAAAACAGCAATTGCATATCACTATACAACCCCAAGAATGACTAAAGATTAACAAACCTAAAGCATAAAATGGTGGCAAGAGTCTGGAACTCTCTCACATTGCTGATGGGAGTTTAAATTGGAGAAACCTATTTGGGAAACTATTTGGCAATATTTGCTAAAGCTAAACTTATTCTATGACCCAGCAATCTTATTCCTAGGTAAACACCAAAGGGAAATGAGAACTTAGGTTCACCGAAGACACATACAAGAGTATTTACAGATGCTTTGTATCTAATGGCCAAAAAATATAACAATGCAATCTCTTCATCACCAAGAGAGCAGATAAATAAAATGAAACATATTCATTAAAAGGAATATTATACTGCAATATAAAAGGAAAGGTGGCTGTTGTGTAAAATAACACTGATTAATATTACAGGCATAAAAAATCAGCAAATGAATTGAGAGCTGAGTGACTAGAAATTGCATGATTCCATTTATATAAAATTCAAGAACAGGGAGAACCAATCTCTGATGGAAGTCAGATAGTGGCTATTTCTTGGTGGGGTGCACTGACTGCGAATGGATACAAGAGACCCTTCCTGAGAGTCTTGCCAATGCTGTTTTGATCTGGGTAGTGGTCATGTGTGTGCATGAATGTGCATGTAAAAATTCTTTGAGTTGTATACTGAAGATTCAATGAGATACTAGTACACATCCACCCAAATGGCTAAGATTAAAGAGACTCACAGTACTAAGAACTGGCAAGGATAAGGAATAAGTGTAACTTTAACATATTATATACTTAATACAACAACTCTAGAAATACTGTTGGCAACATCTAGAGTTGAGTGTTCGTATAACCTGTGATCTAGCAATTCCATGGCACATATACATGTGTTATCACACCAAAATACACATTCAAGGATGTCCACTGAAGAATTATTCAGACTAGTCCCCAGATGGAAACAACCCACATCTTCATCAACAGTGGAATAGATAAAAACTGTTTGTACGTTCATACAGTGGAACAGAACATAGCAGTAAAAACAAGCAAACTGCTCCACAAAAGAATTGAATGTATCCCATAGAGATCTGGCTGAACAAAAGAAATCAGATGCAAAGAAGTATATAATGTATGATGCTATTTATATAAATTCAAAAACTGGCAAAAATTCATCTATGATGTTGTAAGTCAGGTTAGTGGTTACTTTTGGGGGTTAATAAGGGAAGGGGAACAAAGGTCGATCCTGGGGGGCAAATAATATTCATCATATGATTTGCTTATTCACTCAATGTATGTTACAATCAATTTTTAAAGTATATTTAAAAAATTAAATCCCTCATATTATAGATGAAGACAGTAAGGCCTAGGGAAGCTTAAAAATATTCAAGTGAAGCAAATTGGAAACACAGCTAGTCCCCTACCAGCTGGCTCTCTACTGGGTTTTTTGTTTGGTTTGTTTCTTGGGCTTTTCTTTCCTGTGACCAATATAAGTTAGTTAGTTAATTTATTTATGCCAATCTTCTTCCACAAGCAAAGGAATGGAAGACCAGTACACTGGTCATCATTTGATACAAGTAAAGAAGGTGAACGTGAAGTCCCGTGCACTTTTCTCATCTGTGTCCAGAGTAACAATCCAAACCAGTGCTGTGGTCTCAGGGCCTCGGAAGTGATCCCAGGTTCTCTTTATTCACTTTCATCACCAATGGGCAGTGGATTCACATGACGGTTATGAACAGAATATGGTTACCATCTCCCCAGGAAAGGGGCTGGACCTGATGTGAAAATGGAGGCAAGTGATGAACCTGGATGTCTGGTGCTCTTCAGGGAAGCATTCATCATGCTCAGTCCCAGCCCAAGAAGCATGATGAGGTAGGTAAGGTCTTTCCTTCTTGCTGTGGGTACCACTCAACACAGGCTGCCTCAGCTGTAGCCAGACCTAGCTAGCAGCATAGAAACCCAGGACCCAGGTGCTGTCACCGTGCTGACCCAGACCACCGCAGAGCCAGAAAGGGAAGGTCTACATTTTCTGATTTCGTCATACAGATACATAAAAGAGACTGCAGATAGGTAATTCTGATTTTCACTAAAACAAATTATCATGGTAGCATGACTATGAAAAGTGATACAATTTTTAAAATAAATTCCTCAAACTTAACACTTTTTGAGAAAGTCTTCAGAAGCTACAAATTGTAATATTTTTCTTTTCCAGACATTTCTTCTACTGATTCTTTCATTCTAAATTGTCTTATTGATTTGCTAATTGCATCTCTTCTCTCATTTTTTCACTTTTTCACTTTTTCACTTTTACAGGTCTGTTCCATTTTACCCTAATATTTAGCTTAATAGAGGTTTAAAGTTTTGAAATAAGAAAAAGCAATGTTTTTCAACCAGTTAGTGTCTAACTCTGCTTATGTCTCCAAACAGAACTAGTCATTCTTTGTGTTTGCCTCTAATCAGCACCTGATCCAAACTCCAGCCACAACTCCGGGGAACTGGCCAAACCCTGGCCAGGCCAAGCTCACCGAAAGGCTCAAATGAGAAGTTTGAGGCTTACCACGTGCCTGACTCCAAACCGCCCCAATTACACGGATTTTTTTTAACCAATCTCTCTTCTCCTAGGTCTTAACTGTTAGTGAACTTTTCTATGAAGGGTAACTGTTTCAAACTAGTTTCTTACAGGCATAATTTACCTGCACCTGCATAGGAAGTCACGGTAAAAGATGAAGAGCCTTAGCATTTTCACAATTGTAAATCTAAAAGTAAATACAAACTTCCATATGCCAAGTTCTATCTGAGCTTAAAGCATACCAAAAAAGAAAGAGAGAAAGAGAAGAAGTGGGGGAAGAAGGAGAGGATGTGGGGAGAGAAAGAGAGAGCATTTTTTAGCAGCATCTTTAAAATCCTTAGGGAGTGACGTTCCCCCCGAAAATGAACCCAACAGGGTTAAAAAGTGGATTGAAGAGGATTAAAGGGTCCTGCAGTCCCTAAGGCAGAAAGTGTACTGTTTTTAGTACTGCCTCACAGCAGATCAAATAACAAAGACAGGGATGATTATTTAATCAAAGTCAAGAAAACAAATTAGGGTATGAGTCCCTCAGACTTAGATTTAATAACTAATTTTGCAAAACGACACCAGTAAGTCAGAGAGCTACATTTATACTGTGAAACATGAGAATACAGGGCAAATGATAAGAAATCAAACAGACCTCATAGATTTATTTAAAAAGCATTTCCAAGATTTGCCTTCAAATGAAAAAAAGTTTCAGTTTAATTAATCAAAACTACAGCATAGAGAAACCTCTGAGGCTGATTGCTGTTGTCCTGAGTCATCAGAAGAAAGACCTCGCATTCCCATTAAAATTCAGAAATTCAAAACCAAAGAAGACCTATCCATAGCCTCCCACTGTAAGGTACCCAGTCCCATTCCACCCTCTTCCTCCTCATGGAAAAGCCCCAGAAGCACAGGAGGTAGAGAACAACTTCAGATGACAGAATCAAAAAAAAGGGAACCCACAGTCCCTACTGTTCACACAGCATTTTGGAGTTCTCATTTCCCTATTTCCAAAGCTTTGGTCCAATCTGATAAAACTGGAGAGAGAAGAGAGTCTTGCCTGCCAGCAAATGGCAAGAAAGGGGGTCATCATCACACCTGTTGGCATTCAGAATCCCAGTAGAGTCTGGAAGGATGGGAGAGTAATTCATTGTAGCTGTGACCCTCTTCTGCTATTCCTGGAGTTTTGCCATGTCACATTCAAGAGCAGTAACCATTCGTTTACATATAAGGTGCGTTTTCTAAACTTTACTGTTTCTGATTTCCAGGTGCCACAGTTTCAAAATACAACCTGATAGTATATACCCTTGAAATTTAAAGTGAATCTCAGTATACTTGATATACTATAAAATCTGTTAGCACTTTGGAGATGATACAAGACAAAAAGGTTTTTAACACTGGCAGATAGAACATTTCCTTTTTTTCTTTCTTTCAATCTCACTCTACATATTGGAAAAAAAAAACCCACTCTCAGCACACATTGAGGGAAGGATGGAAAGAGGAAATGTTTATGAATTGCCATCCACTTGCAAGGTTTTTTACATTTGTCATATCATTTCGCCTTTACAACAATGGCTTTATTGTAGGTAATATGGCTACTTTTTCAGAGAGAAGGACACCGAGGCACAGAGAATTTAAAGAGAATATATAAGGTCACAGAACAAAGTGGTAGAGCTAGGATTCATGCACATATTACTTAAGGCCTAGACTCTTTACACCACATTGCCTTTTATCCTGTATCACTCAGCCTCCTTGGACGATCAAAGGAGGATAAGCCACAGGGGCTCCAGCTTTCATCAAGTTGAAAATTCTCTGGAGGAAAAATAGGAAATACAGATGTTTTTGCTAAATTAGTAGCATGAGAATGAAGTGGAATTCCTGATTCTGGATTGGATGCTAGGTTTAAAAAAAAAATCTATAAAGATACTTCAGGATAGAGATATTTAAATTGGAATAATACCTGAAAATATTATTGGATCAAGTTAAAATATCATGGATGGTACCCAGGTTATACAGGAGAATGTTTTTAGAAGACACAAGCTGAATTATTTCAGGGTGAAATGTCAAAACGGCTGTGACTTATTTTCAAATGAAAATAATTTTCGTTATTTGAAAATTGAAATGAAAATGACTTATTTTCATAAGAAAAACGTGTGTGCGTGCATGAAGAGAGAGAGAGAGACAGAGAGAGAGAGAGAAAGTAATGGTGCACAATGGTAAAGACCACTGAATCTAGGGGAAGTAGATAAGGGTACTTACTGTGTTTTTTTCTGTTTTAGGGTGAAATAGGAGATTATGTAATATGGCTTGCAGTTGCAACAGCATTCACATAGTTTCTAAAAGGAAAAAAAAATTGCATGAGTTGTAATCAAAAACAGGTGATGAAGGAGGGCACTTGTTGTGATGAGCACCGGGTGTTGTACGTAAGTGTTGGATCACTGAATTGTACACCTGAAAGTAATATTATACCATATGCTATCTAACTGGAATTTAAATAAATTATTTTTAAAAATTACATTTCATCAAGAAAAAAAGTTAAAAGACATGACCAGTAGAAAATCATACCAGTCTACCCTTGATAATTTCTCTTTGTGAACTTTAAGGATAAGAAAGTATAGAAGGAATAATAAATCATAGATTTTTGCAGAGGACTGAAGTTTTTGGAATGAGGGTAATTGATAATCTTAATACAAGAGAATATTTGATTATAGCTCCATAATTTGCAGGGCTCAGTACAAAATGAAAAGGAGGGAACTCATTCAAATGTTATTAGTATCCTGGCATTATTAATACCAGAACATTAAACCAAGTGTGGGTCCCTTCACAGTGGGACACCCTGTGAAACCACCCAGGTCTCATGTCCACGAAGCCCATCCTTATTACAAGTAAAAAAAAATGGTAAATATGTCACAGCTTTCTCCCTGTAATTATAAAAAATCAATAGTCACTCAACCAGAATAGAGATTGTATTGAACCACTGTAGCCTGTGTCGAGAACTATAGTTGAAATAAATGAGCTCTACAATGCATTCCTTCCACATACAAGTTCCATAATTTATTAACATTATTTTGCATTAATAGTATTTATTAAATTTTGTATTCAAAATATAAATTCGTATGTTAATCTTTCATATCACATGACCTGGGGCTATTATATGAAGGCTATATGAAAACATTTGTCATAAGCCACATAAATTATACTATGTGAGCTGTAAACTGGATCTTCTCAAATGTGTCCATGAGAAAGTAATCCAGCAATTTAATAATAATATACGAGAAGACATAGGTTTTTACTACGTTTCTTTTCACATTTTCAGTTATTTGCACATGAATTGGTTTGTAATGTTTGCATTTGTGCTGTCAAATTGTGCTGAACTGGTTATTTGCCTGTGACTTTTGTGCAGTTCTTAGAAAGAATCGGGACTACCAGCCTCTGTCTTAGAAAACTCATGCCAGAGGTAAACAAGTCAAACTAAGGAACACTGGCTACTAAGTTTATCTTATTACCATTTCACAGTTATGTTATGTCACAGACTTCCAATGAATGGGGTTTCTGTTGTTGAAATGCTTACCCCATAAAATGTTCTTTCATTAGGATAATTTTTCATTTTCCTGTACCTGTTAGACTATTTCTTTAGTTATCATTAATCATGCTTTATGCAAATCAACTGCACAGGCAAACTGCCAACACAAAAGGTCTTAATGAAAATTTTAATCTTTATTTTTTCATAAAATACTCTCATTATGAATTAGACCATATTGGTTATAAGGCATAATATCTAATTAACTTCCAGATATAAATATAGTTCCATTACTCAAAAAAAAATAGCTGCATTTCCTGACTTCTTATAATATCAAACATTTCATGTTAACCCTTGAGCTTTTAAGACATTGTACCAAATCTTCTTGAAGTTTTCTGGATTTCCATATTAGAGGAAATGCAGAATATAAGACAATACAGTTATCAGAGAAGATGGGCATATATCTGGTGATATTTCAAGTAAGGGAAAAATCCCTGCAATGTGTATGTATATTTGGATTTACTAATAAAGGAGATGCTTTCATATAATACTATTTTAGTTTTATTTTAAGCAATAATCACATGTTTCTTAGTTCTCTTTTAAAAATACCTGTTTTTCAAAACAAAACAAAGAATATCAAGCTAATGGATACAGAGAAGAGACTGGTTGTTGCTTGAGGTGGGGGATGGGGGGTGAGCAACATGGAAGAAGGGGGGGTCAAAAGATACAAATTTCCAGTTACAAAATGAGTAAGTCATGGGGATGTAATGTGCAGCACAGGGACTACAGCTAAGAATACCATATTGCATATTTGAAAGTAGTAAGGAGAGAGGATCTTCAAAGTTTTAATCACAAGAAAAATAATTTTGTAACTCTATATGGTGATGGATGTTAACTGGACTTACTGTGATCACTTTGCAATATGGACAAATATAAAATCATTAGGTTATACATCTGAAACACAGAATATTATGTCAATTATACTTCAGTAAAAAAAGAAAAACCCACTATTTGTTTTATTTGTTTTGTGTTTTTTTCATTGCTTTTAAAAAAATTTTTTTAATGTTTATTTATTTTTGAGAGAGAGTGAGTGAGAGAGTGAGCAGGGAAGGGGCAGAGAGAGGGAGATGCACAATCCAAAGCAGTCTCCAGGCTCTGAGCTGTCAGCACAGAGCCCAACACGGGGTTCAAACAGATCACGACCTGAGCTGAAGTCAGACGCTTAACCGACGGAGCCACCCAGGCACCCGAAAAACACACTATTTGTAAGCAAAATACTTCTGGAGTATTTTATGATTCCTCCACAATGGAAATAGTGACCTATTGACCAATACTTTTTAAAAGGTGCTTTTACATAAGTTGATCTGTGGAGTGGATACCATGCCCATTAAATGAAAGAGTTCCCACTTGTTTTCTTGCCATTTGACACAACTTATTTAAGTTGCAAAAAAAAAAAGGAAAAAAAAGAGATTATCAAAAATGTTTTTAGTAGAAAAACTAAGAAGGCTGACAACCTTCAATCAAATATCAAGTGACAATCAAATATCAAGTCACATTTCAAAACAGTTGTAATCAAAACAGTATGCTCCTAGAACAAAAATAAGTTTCATGAAGATAAAAAGAATATAGTGAAAATGTCTGAAAGAAACTTTAACTTTTTTATTCGACATAGGTAACATCTGGAAATAACAAAGACAAGAAAATTAATAAATGAGAATAATTAATTAGAATTTGTGGAAAACTTAACTTAGGTACATAGCTCACATACAGTTTATCAGTCTAGTTCCTGATGGATTGTTGAATTAAGTAAAAACAAATCCTAGAAAATTTAATTAAGTACAGATCACTACAAGGATGATCCATCTGTAATACATACAATTTATTCAAATCAAGACCCCAACAGATAAGTGAACAAAGATAATAAATAATTTACATTAAAGGAATTTGAACCCGCCTAGAAGCTATAAACTTCAATAAATTTCAATATCTGCCTATAAACTTTAATTTTGATACAGAAGAAATGCAATTAAATGAAAAGGTAACATTTTATTTTCTTTATGTTGAAAAAAAACTAATGCTAATATCAAAACACAGGATATTTGACTTTGGGGTCAAACTGGCTTACTCTGATGAAACTGTCTGTACATATTCTTTATGAGAGGCAAACTATGATCTTTAAGAACAATTGTAGATTTATTGCTACTAGTGATCTGAATTCCCATATTTCCAAGAAATTCATGCAAGAAAATAACTTAACTTTGCAAATCTATACATACTAACCAGTTTATAACAGCAACATAACAATAAATAATTAGAATATATGTACGTTTCGATGATGAAAGAATGCTAAAATTGCTAATTTTACATCAGTTGCAGCCTTAACCATCTCCTTTAAACCTTTATAGGAAAATTGGCAACATGATTATAATGGTCATGTAGAAGAATAAATGTAGGAGAATCTCTAGAAAGTATTACCAGACCTTTTCTAGTAAATATTAAAACTGTAAACGTTTGAGTATAATCTTGGTTAGAAATCATATGTGCAAATCTAAAATTTTCACAAATCACTATGTTATACACCTGAAACTAATATAACATTGTATGTCAACTACATTCAAATAAAAAAAATTTTGTTTTAAAGAGAGCAGCAGGGATACCCTCACTGCTTAGACTTTGAGTGATGTAGTTTAACAATATGTATCAAAGCTTCTAAAAACAAGTGTATTACTTACCATAAAGCAGTATTTTTTTTTAAAGATCCTAAATATATAATGGCTCAAGACCAGTATCTTTCACTCGACCAACCCCTGAGATGAATGTTCATGGTTCAATTAAAGGGTAGCTCGCTCCACATGGTGGCTAAGGGGCACAAATTTGTTCTGTCCTTCATACCTCTTCCTCTGCTGCCTCCTGGCACCCCAGAGGAAAGAGGACCTGGAGGAAGGAGATCTGCTTGTCAATTATTTTAGTCCAGAGATGGCACAAAAGAATCATACACTTCTATGCCACTGACTAGGACTCAGTCACGTGGCCACACCCAACTGCAGGTGGAACTGGGAAATGAGGTACCTGGTTCCTCGGAAGCAGAGAGAAATTTGGGATATGGCTAGAAATCTCTGCCACAACATATACATCATATGAGTCAGAAAATTTATCTTTGAGAATTAATCTTAAAGAAATAATGATACACATTTATAAGAATGTATGAATAAGTATATTCACTAACATTAGTGCTCATTTTTCTAGTGAAAATAATCTCCAATGATAATAATTTATAGGACATCAAAACAATGATGTACTATATAGATAGAATATATATAATAATGATCCTGGTATAAAATAAAATGAAAAGTGCAACATAATATTAACTGGAGAAATGAAAAAAATCAAGGATAGAACTACAGGGTATGGTTCAAGATTTGTTATAATCAAAAGTATAAATAAATGTGGATGTAGTTATAGGTATATAGATTCATATATACATACAGACATAATTGCATGAGAAAAATAAGGACATGCCCCCAAATTGGTTATTTTTTTTTCCGGTAGAATCAGACAATCAATTTTTCCTTTTGTAAAAAAAAAGTTTGTGTTTTCTACCATGACTAATCATTCCTTAAATAATTAAAAGAAAAAAACAAAAAAATAGTAAGTTTTGTAAATTGTTAAAATATTGAACAGACTTATTAGATGCTAAGACTAAGCACAGTATACAGTTGTAAATAGATGAGGATTAGGAATATGCATTTTTACATATTCACATACATACACAAAGATACAAAGACATTTGTATAAATATATACAAATTTTTCTTTTTTTTATTATAAGTTTCCCATATTTAAAATGTTACATTATTTGCAACCATTTTTAATGGGTTGGGTCTTTTAATGAGAAGAAAAATGCCATGTAAAATCAAACTGTAGCGGCACCTGGGTGGCTCAGTTGGTTGAGCCTCCAAGTCTTGATTTCAGCTCAGGCCATGATCTCATGGTTCATGGGATCCAGCCCCGTGTAGGGCTCCACACTAACAGCACAGACCCTGCTTGGGATTCTCTCTTTCCATCTCCCTCTCCATTTTTCCTACTCCTCCCCTGAGCACGCACTTGCACGCACTCTCTCTCATTCAAAATAAATAAAATTTAAAAATAAAATAAAATAAAATCTAACTGTAATTTGCTCTAAAAGCCCTAAAAGTACAGAAGTATTCTGGAGGACAGAATTGGTCTTCCTCCTTTAAATTGGGAAAACACTCACATTGTCTGCCTCTCATTGTGATGCTTGAGAAAACCAGAGTTTGCTTAGATTGAGCCTGTGCAGCAGGTCAAATGACAGCCCCCCAAAAGAGAAGCCTATATCTTAATTCCTGGAACCTCTGAACGTTCCCTTTTGCAGACAAAGCTTATTTGTAGGTATTTTAGGAATCTTGAGATGGGATCATCATCCTGGATTACACAGTGGGCCCTATCTCCAATGACAGTCTCCTTACAAGAGACAGAAGAACTGGAGAAAAGAAAGTCACAGGATGAAGAGACTGCCATGATACAGCCACACACAGAGACTGCCCCGAACCACCAGAAGCTAAGACACAAGGAAAGGAATATCCCCTGGGGCCTTGGAGGGAGCATGGCCTCGCTGACACCTTGATTCCAGACTTCTGGCCTCAAGAAGTGTGAGAGAATGAATGTGCTTTGCTTTGAGCCACACAGTTCATGGAAATTATTACAGCAGTCGAAATAAATCACTCTGTGTAATAAAGTAGCAAGAATAGAGAATCTCTTCCTGATTGTGGGACAGCAAGTTTGAGGGTACCTGCATGGGGAGAAGAGGATTTCGGAAATAATCTCCAGAAAGAACATAATGTGACACAAAGTGGCGAGCAGGACTGAGGTCCGTATGACCAAGAAGCTATCAAACTAACGAACTTAGTTTCACTTTGATGTTATTATCTATGCTGTGCTGTTCCCTAGCTTAACCTTTATCCTTCATCCCTCCTTCTTTGGTGAAAGTGTTTTCCTAAAAGAATGGTGCTTTGGAGAGTGAGCAAGCAGGGGTTTGCATTCCGAGTCATGGAGAAGCAGGGTCAAGGGAGAACAGTACAGGGAAGGGGCGAAACAAAGAAGGATCCCAGAAATCAGCTGTGGCATGCCAACAGTAATGAGTAGTGAGAAGGAAAACAAAAACCAGACAACCTACAGGGACCTGGAGGAGGCAGGGGACCTTTCACAGCACAGAGCATTGGATCCAGTGAGTGCATGTAGACAGTAAAGGAGAAATGAGCACAGAGCTGCCAGGGGCTGGAGAAGTACACAATAGCCACACACAGACAAACAGGGGTTTGGATTACAGAAGGAGAGGTCAAAGTCAATTTTAAGCAGGGTTAAAATCCAAGTTTCTTTCAAAACCAGCCACCTGAGGGTTGCCTGGGTGGCTTAGTCAGGTGTCTGACTCGATTTCAGCTCGGATCAGGATCTGAAGGTTCATGAGATCAAGTCCCACTGTCAGGGCAGAACCTGCTAGGAATTCTCTCTCTCCCTCTTTCTCTGCTGTTTCCCCCACTCACACTTTCACTCTCAAAAGAAATAAACTTCAAGAAAAAAAGCCACTTGAGGCCATAGCCTTTTCTCTCTCTTCCTTCTCCATCTCTTCCATGTTATGATATGGATTTTTCTTATTTTGGTATATAGTAGGAATAGTCAAGTTAAATCCAACACCAGAGGCATGCTACCCCATTGCAGGACTGATCCTGTGACAAAACAATCAAAGCACAGAGAGCTTGTGAGGACTCCACATGAGGAGGAGTGATGAATTAAAGTAGTTGTCTTTCTTTGAAACAGCGAGGAGGGGAGGAAAGTTGAAAAAGGAGAGATGCAAGCAGATGAGAACAGTAAAGTAACAGAAGCTTCTGGAAATGGGTGGAGGGGTGATTCAGGAGTAAAAGAGTAAATAGAAATGTGGTTAAAATCAAACAAGGAGGTCAGGAAAAGTTGGAAGAGATGGAGAAAAGAGCTCAGCAGAAAAAGAAGTAGAAGCAGAGAAGAAGCAGAAAGAGAGCTTTGAATACAGAACACTGTATCATCATAATAAGGTAGTTTGTATTAAACGTGAATATTTTTAGAGCCTATATAAAATCATTTCAACTTTCTGGCTTTTAATGAGAAGTGTAGTCAATTTAAATTTTAATTTAAATAACACTTCCCAAAGACCATAAAATTTCGGACTCCATCAGGATTTATTACCCTCTAGGAAAAGTTAGGTACTTTAGAAATGCATTAATTCCCTTACGACATTTGGCTTTTGCCACAGAACCAGTTTCTGGCTAAATGACTCTGTGACCTAAAAGAGCTCATTTATTTCTCAGAGTGAATATTCACTTTTACGGAGCATCTTTCATATTAGGGGGCTCCAGTTCGGGTTTGTGGAGAAACACTAACGAAGAAACAGGACTTGAATGCTCCTATTTTGAATAAATTATTAGCCCCTTCTAGTGTCAGCACTAATTTTATTATTTATGTGAATTAATATAAACTCTGAAAAACAAACCATTCCATGTTATGAAGTTTGAAAAATGTGACTTTGGAAAACTTACAGTCATCCATTTTAGTTTTATACGAAAGAAGTTCTTTTCAGAATGATGAGATGTGGAGGTGATAAATATGTAATAATGTTTTCATACACTTGCCAATTTAATGTGTTTGCATAAATATTTAATACATCAATCTTTTCAAGAAGAACATGTTCTGCATTTCAATGTGTCTTTTCTTTTTCATTAGATTGACCTATTTCTATAGTCCCCAGAGAAAAGTTTTTCATTTGGTGGACATTTCCAAGACAATGATCAAATCTCCTTTTTTTGTGAGCGTATAAGAAAATGTGAATTTTGTTTGGACTTTATGCAAAATCATCATTATATATATGTATATGTGATTTATAAGAGTAAAATCCACTTCAGTGGATTTGTATTATAAAAAGTATGGAGGACATAATTTGAGACAAATATTTAAATGAAGCAAATGTGTTGAAATGATTTTAATTTAATTAAAATAAATTTATAAGTAATTTATTTAATTATTTTAGTTATTTTAATTTGAGTCCAAAGTAGGAAAGTTTCTGGTAAATGGTGACCCCACAACTTTGTCCAAGTTTGAGATATGTGTGTATAACACATGAACTTTTTTCAAGAAATTCACTAAGCCTCCATTCAAATTATTATCTTTTTAAGGTCTGCCCAGCTAAACACAACTCATTAAACCAATCTCTCTAAATAGCATTCAAATTTGGTTATTTTTCCAGTGTGCCTTCTCCAATCATATATATATCTGATTACTGCATAGATAGTTCCTCTCAACTACACCTTGCATTGTTAGTTTATTTCTTTACATGTGGTCTTTGAGGTTATATTTCATATACAGGTGCTTGCTGCTGTATAAGACTATTTTATTTCACGATGTTGCTATTCTTATTTCTTTTCTCTCCATACATTTCTACTGGGGTATATCATTTTGAATTTTTTTTTCAACATTTATTTATTTTTGGGACAGAGAGAGACAGAGCATGAACGGGGGAGGGGCAGAGAGAGAGGGAGACACAGAATCGGAAACAGGCTCCAAGCTCTGAGCCATCAGCCCAGAGCCTGACGCGGGGAATCATTTTGAAACAATGCTAAAAAGGGTTGTACAACTACACACCAGATATCAACTACTGAGCATCTTCCCAGGTCTTCTGAAGCTGAAGAGGCAGCCCTCTCTCACCTTTCAAGTTTCCTGCAAGTCCTGAAGGTCAGCAAGACACAGCTTACCCTCCCAGGACTGGGTAGGTAGGTAGGTAGGTAGGCGCTGCCTTCCCCCTGGGAAAGTCATTTACTGGGCTAAAAGGCCGAGCCCCTCTCCTCTGAGTGGCAGAGTGTCCTTGCCCTCTCCTTCAACAAAGAAACAATTGAGAGGTGGAGAGTTGACAAGCATTCAGGCTGCCCTTTTCCTCGGAATTCCCTAGTAAAAGCGTTAGCTTAGTAGTTGTAAAATTTGAAGAGATGAACAGGGGAGGAGAGAAGGGAGCAAATGAACAAGAATATCTACACTGGAACGTAGAACATAGCTTCTCAGGGAACAAAGATTTTGTCTAGTTTCATATTCCTCTGTGGTTAGAAATGAGCCTTGTACATGCTAAATGCTTAATAGTTAGTTGTAAAATAAATGAATCAAAGGAAGACAATAATTTTTCAAGGGAAAAAATGGTTTTGTAATATGCCATTTATAAAATCAAATAATAGACTGAATATCTAATGGATAAAGTAGATCGAGATTCAAATAACTCCAGGGTGGGCTTGGTAAAACTCTAGGGGTTTGGTCTGCTCTGGGAATATGCTACCAAGTAACAACAATCCCCTTTTTTTGTATTCGAGAAGCTTTTTTTCCCCTATCATTCTATTCAACAAACACTTCAATCAGAAGAAAACACACAATTAAAATAATTGAAGTTTAGGGAATGTCTATTTCTGACAGACTGTTAAGAAATATGCGTAAGACACCTTTGAATCATTGAGGCTGGAAGGAGAGCAGTCCTTAAAAAATAATAGACTTTTAAGTGAGTGCGCAACCTAAACTATGTGTTATGAATGTGGTCTGGCGTAAATCACTAGGACTTCTTTCAAAGGAAGATTCTGTAATTTAAATTAAGTCATTTATTTTTTTTAATTTTTTTTTAATGTTTTTTATTTATTTTTGAGACAGAGAGAGACAGAGCATGAACGGGGGAGGGGCAGACAGAGAGGGAGACACAGAATCGGAAGCAAGCTCCAGGCTCTGAGCCATCAGCCCAGAGCCTGACGCGGGGCTCGAACTCACGGACCGTGAGATCGTGACCTGAGCTGAAGTCGGCCGCTTAACCGACTGAGCCACCCAGGCGCCCCAAGTCATTTATTTTTTGAATAAATATAGTAGTTCTGTTTCCGGAACTTAATGAGTACTGTATCACAGGGACAGGTAAGACATACCAAAACCATGTAAGCAACCTGGTTACCATGAATTGTATGTATATTTATGGAAAGAGGAAGAGTAAATTACTTTTAATTTTATTTTTGTATTTTATATTACTTCTAAAGAATTGGGAGACACAGAATCCCAAGCATGGCCTTCTACACAAGGACAACTTATTAGAAAATTCTTAATTATTTAGTTGAAAGGCTGATAACTTTCCCACAGATTACTTGTAAATCACACAAAAATGCTAAGATATGAAAAGTAGGAATTGATAAATGGCATTCATTAAATATGATAGAAATTGCTAGTGACCCAAATAGCCATTAATGTATAATTCAACAATTAAGGTAATTCAACCCAATAGAAAACAATTGTCATCAAATATAATTAAAATATTCCATTACTTATAACAGAGGTCCATAAACTTTTCCTATAAATGATTAGATACTTAATATTTTACGCTTTTTGGGTCTTACAGCTTCCGTTGTAACTACTCAACTTTGTTCTTAAAGGATGAAAACATCCACAGCCATGCATAAAAGAATGAGTGTAGCCATGTCCCAATAAAACTTTTTTTACAAAGGCAATCAACAGTCCAGATTTGGACCATAGATCACTGTTTGACAAATCCCATAATATGGCACAGAAGACTCTTCAGAATATAGCAAAAACGTACAGTATTCCACATTTGAAACATAGGGGGCCACTCCCAAATTTACTACTTGTTCATATTCTCTCTCCCCCTTCCTCTCCTCTCCCCATTTTTTTACTCTTCCTTCCTCTGACCTGCTGTATCACAGTTCATCAAGGGCAGGGGTGAAGGTGTACAAAGGGAGTAACCTATGCCAGAGGAGAGGAGTATTTTTTGATGCTGTTTAAATTGTCAATTCATGGTAATAATAAAAGCAGGCTGAATTTTTGTTGGCTTTACTGTTGTACTGAAATCCCACATCATTTTTATTGCCCATGACTGCCCACTCAAGGCAGTCTGCTGCCACGATACCCAATGCTCTTCTGTATCTTAAGTGGAAAATATAACTGTGTGTATTGGACTTTTTTCTGAATTAATAAATATTCTTTAACTGTCGTCTAGAGGTTATAGGATGCATCATAACTTAATAAAGCCTACATTGATATATATTTAAACTATTCCAAATGTTCTCTGGTACAAATAATGCTTCACTCTATATATTTCAACACTCTTCTTTGCACACTTGTGGGAGTTTTATTTGAATAAATTCCTAGAAAGTAAATTGATGACACATTTAAAATTTTAACATATATTGCCACATTGCACTTCAAAAATTCTGTGTCAGTTTAAAAATTTTTTTTTTTTTTTCAACGTTTATTTATTTTTGGGACAGAGAGAGACAGAGCATGAACGGGGGAGGGGCAGAGAGAGAGGGAGACACAGAATCAGAAACAGGCTCCAGGCTCCGAGCCATCAGCCCAGAGCCCGACGCGGGGCTCGAACTCACGGACCGCGAGATCGTGACCTGGCTGAAGTCGGACGCTTAACCGACTGCGCCACCCAGGCGCCCCAGAAAATTCTGTGTCAGTTTAAACTTTATCCAAGTATAAATGAATCTTATGAATAAATCCATACTCTCCAATAGAAAATAAAATCAATATTTGTAACTTTTGCCAATTTTTAACTCAAATGTGATATCTCATTTTATTTCAAATTGCATTTCTTTTCATAAATTATCAACCATTTTTAAATGTTTTCCTCTGAAAATACTCTTCAATATATAATACTGTATAATTTGGGTTTAGTTAAAGGGAATGTCCATAAAGGCAATCTTACAAACAAATAAATTTAATATATTCAAGTAGAGTATGTTAAAATTGTACAGCTTGTTAAGCTGGATCAGTCTTGTTAAGATTATTTAGCCTCATTAATTAAATGTGTTCGGACATTTTTGTCTTGTTATATTTAAAAACTCTCATAGGCTCCTCAATAAACTTTTTGTATTTTTGTCAATAAGAAATAATTATTTGAAGGAGGACCCAAAATAGAGGAACAGCATGGAAGTTTTTTGTGTGTCTCACGTCCATGAAATACATCCAGACCAACACTAAACCATCCTATACACCTAGAAAACTGATTGGAGGATTAACACAACAATCTGCACAACCTGAACCACAGAATTCAGCAGGTACATGGCATGGAGAGGTGAATTTGGGGAACGAGAAGCCATGAAAGGTAGGGAACCACTATTGTGGGCGGAGAGAGAGGACAGAGACTGGGGAGGGGGGGAGAATATGGGAAAAACACCCCTCCTCAAAAGCAGCTGAAGAGAAAGTGGAAAATTGGAAACAGCCACAGGGACTAAACTAAAAAGGGAGAAAGGAGAAAGGAGAGTCTTAAATTCCATTAAGACTGTAAACAAGGGGAGCACAAAGGCTGCAACTCCACAGCTCGATACCTGGTGGTGCTCTGGTAGGAAGGGCGAATCCCCAGGAACAGAGTGGAGGTGGAGGTTCTCGGGTCACATGGGGAAAAGCGGTTCCACTGCTGGAAAGACATTTGGTAGAGACTGTTGAAGCCACCTGGTCCCAGCAGACCCCAGAAAACGGCCACATTCGCTGGTGCTGGAACAAGGTTGTTAAGGGTGAAGCTTGGTGCCAGATGTGTGTTGTGATTTTCCATAATCCCTGAAACGCTGCTGCTACACTGTCTTGCAAACTTTTTCTGGGGTAGGCTGGCACCTGGCCACAGTCTCTGGGCACCGGCAGCAGCAGGGTCCAGCAAGCGTTCCTGGGTGCAGCCAACATTCGGCCATTGCTCATTTGGCCATTGCTTGGTGAGACCCTCCCACAGAGGGGCTGAACAGGTCAAAGCCACAGTCCTTCGGAAGTAAGGGGCTGGGGAAAACAGCCACATCTGAGATAAAACTCGGGAGAGAGGTACTGTCTGGGGCCTGGTCACGGAGGGTGAAAAAGCGGGGAGTGAATGAGAGCTGAAGACAGAGGACAGATGTGTGATTGCTGACCCGGGAGAACAGACTGGGTAGCTGGGTGGCACCATTTTCAGCGCTCCCACACATGCGCATATGCACCTACAAGCACCACAACAATCCACCCCAGTAGGCTAGTAGCGCCATCTAGTGGAGAGCGGAGCTGTTACACTGATCCCCGCCCAACTGGGCCAACTTCACTCTTCAAGAACACAAGTCTCATCGCCAGCTTAGTTTATGGACTATAAAGAACTACACAGACTGACTTCTGGGGGAAAAATGAAAGAATTTCAGTCCTCTTTCAATCTGTTAGCAGATTCATCTATTCAATTTTCTTTCTTTTTCTTTTCCTTTTTTCTTTTTCTCTTTTACAATTATTCTTTTTTTGAGTACAGAAAGAGAAAAAATTCATTTTTATTTTGAATTTTTATTAAAAATATTTTTCTTTAATTTTTATTACTATATTTTTTATGTTTGTGAAATTTTTTCAAATTCTATTTTACTTCCATCATTTTATTTTAATCTACTTCAGTATATTCACCTTTTCAAGTTTTCAAAAAATTTCCTTTTTTTAATTTTTGTTTTTCTTTTTTTTTTCTCTTTTTCATTTCTTTTACTTGAATGTAGAAAGAGAAAAACTTCATTTTTACTTTCAATTTCTATTAAAAATATTTTCCTTTACTTTTATTACTATATTTTTTACTTTTATGTACATTTTTTCAAATTCTATTTTACTTCCATCATTTTATTTTAGTCTACTACAATCTATTCACTTTTTCAAATTTTCGATTTCATTTTTTTCTTTTTTTTATCTTTTTTCTCTTTTTCATTTCTTTTCTTTTTTCTTAAATACAGAAGAAGAAAAAATCATATTTGTTTTTAATTTTTATTAAAAATATTTTTCTTTAATTTCTTTCTACTGTGGTCTTTATTTTTGTGTATATTTTTTCAAATTCTATTTTACCCCCATCATCTCATTTTAGTCTACTTCAGTGTATTCATTTTTTCAAATTCTCAAATGATTTCCTTTCCCCCCAACTTTTTTTTTGTTTAATCTGTCAAACCACTTTGAACACCCAGACCAAAACACATCTAGGATCTAGCATCATCTATTCAATTTTGTGTGGGGGTGTGTCTTTAATTTTTAATTTTAATATTTTTTTACTTTCAATTTTTCTATCTCATTAATTCCTTTTCTCCCTTCAAAAGGACAAAACGAAGGAATTATCCCAAAAAAAAGAGCACGAAGAAACGCCAGCCAGGGATTTAACCCACACAGATACAAGCAAGATGTCTGAACCAGAATTTAGAATCACGATAATAAGAATACTAGCTGGAGTCAAAAATAGGCTAGAATCCCTTTCTGCAGAGATAAAAGAAGTAAAAAATAGCCAGAAGGAAACTAAAATTCTATAACTGAGCTGCAATCATGGATGGGTGCAGCAGCAGCAAGGATGGATGAGGCAGAACAGAGAATCAGCGATATAGAGGACAAACTTGTAGAGAATAACAAAGCAGACAAAAAAGAGGGAGATTAAGGCAAAACAGCACGATTTAAGAATTAGAGAAATCAGTGACTCATTAAAAAGGAACAACATCAGAATCATAGGGGTCCCAGAAGAGGAAGAGAGAGAAATAGGGGTAGAAGGGTTATGTGAACAAATCATAGCAGAAAACTTTCTTCACCGGGGAAAGACACAGACATCAAAATCCAGGAAGCATAGAGGACCCCCATTAGATTCAACAAAAACCGACCATCAACAAGGGATATCATAGACAAATTCAGAAAATACTCAGGCAAGGGGAGAATTATGAAAGCAGCAAGGGAAAAAAGTCCCTAATTTACAAGGGAAGAGAGATCAGCTTTGGAGCAGACCTATCCACAGAAACTTGCCAGGCCAGAAAGGAGTGGCAGGATATAGTCAACGTGCTGAATCAGAAAAATATGCAGCCAAGAATTCTTTATCCAGCAAGGATGTCATTCAAAAAAGAAGGAGAGATAAAAAGTTTCCCAGACAAACAAAAATTAAAGGAGTCTGTGACCACTAAACCAGCCCTGCAAGAAATTTTAAGGAGGACTCTCTGAGGGGAGAAAAGATGAAAACATATATATATAAATAAATAAATACCAAAAGAAACAAAGATTATAAAGGACCAGAAAACACCACCAGAAACTCCAACTCTACAAGCATCATACTAGCAATAAATTTGTACCTTTCAGTACTCACTAAACGTCAATGGACTCAATGCTCTAATCAAAAGATATAGGGTAACAGAATGGATAAGAAAACAAGATCCATCTATATGCTGTTTACAGGAGACCCACTTTAGACCTAAAGATACCTTCAGATTGAAAATAAGGGGATGGAGAACCATCTATCATGCTAATGGTCAACAAAAGAAAGCCAGAGTAGCCATACTTATATCAGACAATCTAGACTTTAAAATACTGTATCAAGAGATGCAGAAGAGCATTATATCACAATCAAGGGGTCTATCCACCAAGAAGACCTAACAATTGTAAACATTTATGCACCAAATGTGAAAGCACCCAAATATATAAATCAGTTAATCACAAACATAAAGAAACTCATCAATAGTGATACCATAACAGTAGGAGACTGCAACACCCCACTCACAGCAATGGACAGATCATCTAATCAAAAAATCAACAAGGAAACAATGGCTTTGAATGACATATTGGACCAGATGGACTTAACAGATATATTCAGAACATTTCATCCTAAAGCAGCAGAATATACATTCTTCTCCAGTGCACATGGAACGTTCTCCAGAATAGACCATATATGGAGACACAAATCAGCCCTAAGAATGTAAAAAGGATAGAGATCATACCATGCATACTTACAGACCACAATGCTATGAAACTCGAAATCAACCACAAGAAAAAATTTGGAAAGGTAACAAAAACTTGGAGACTGAAGAACATCCTACTAAATAATGAATGGGCTAACCAAGCAGTTAAAGAGAAAATTAAAAAGTATATGGAAGTCAATGAAAATGATTAACACCACAACCCCAAACCTCTGGGACTCAGCAAAGGTGGTCATAAGAGGAAAGTAGATAGCAATCCAGGCCTTCCTAAAGAAGGAAGAAAGATCTCAGATACACAACCTAACCTTATGCCTTAAGGAGCTGGAAAAAGAATAGCAAATAAAACCCAAAACCAGCAGAACACAGGGAATAATAAAGATTAGAGCAGAAACTAATGCTATCGAAACCAAAAAACAGTAGAATAGATCAATGAGACCAGAAGCTGGTTCTTTGAAAGAATTAACAAAATTGATAAACCACTAGCCACTTTGATCAAAAGGAAAAAGGAAAGGACCCAAATAAATGAAATCAAGAATGAAAGAGGAGAGATCACAACCAACACAACAGAAATAAAAACAATAATAAGATAATATTATGAGCAATTATACGCCAATAAAATGGGTAATCTGGAAGAAATTGGCAAATCCCTAGAAACATAGACACTATCAAACTGAAACAGGAAGAAATAGAAAATTTGAACAAGCCCATAACCAGTAAGGAAATCGAATTAGTAATAAAAAATCTGCCAAAAAACAAGAGTCCAGGGCCAGATGACTTTCCAGGCGATTTCTACCAAACATTTAAGGAAGAGTTAACACCTATTCTCTTGAAACTGTTCCAAAAAATAGAAATGGAAGGAAAACTTCCAAACTCTTTGTATGAAGCCAGTATTACCTTGATTCCAGAACCAGACAGAGACCCCACTAAGAAGGAGAACTATAGACCAAATTCCCTGATGAACATGGATGCAAAAATCCTCAACAAGATATTAGCCAACTGGATCCAACAATACATGAAAAAAATTATTCACCACGACCAAGTGGGATTTATACCTGGGATACAGGGCTGGTTCAATATCCGCAAAACAATTAACATGATTCGTCACATCAATAAAAGAAAGGACAAGAACCATATGATCCTCTCAATAGATGCAGAGAAAGCATTTGACAAATACAGCATCCTTTCTTGATAAAAATCCTCAAGAAAGTAGTGATAGAAGGAGCATACCTCGAGATCATAAAAGCCATATATGAATGACCGAACGCTCATCCTCAATGGGGAAAAACTGAGAGCTTTCCCCCTAAGGTCAGGAACAAGACAGGGATGTCCACTCTCGCCACTGTTATTCAACATAGTATTGGAAGTGTTAGCCTCCGCAATCAGACAACACAAAGAAATAAAAGGCATCCAAATCGGCCAGGAGGAGGTCAAACTTTCACTCTTTGCAGATGACATGATACTGTACATAGAAAACCCAAAAGATTGCACCAAAAACTGCTAGAATTGATTCATGAATTCAGCAAAGTTGCAGGATATAAAATCAATGCACAGAAATCGGTTGCATTCCTATACACCAACAATGAAGCGACAGAAAGAGAAATCAAGGAATCGATCCCATGTATAGTTACACAAAAAACCATAAAATACCTAGGAATAAATCTAACCAAAGAGGTGAAAAAACTATACATCGAAAATGATAGAAAGCTTATGAAAGAAATTGAAAAAGACACACAAAAAAATGGAAAAAGATTCCATGCTCCTGGATAGGAAGAACAAATATTTTTAAAATGTTGATACTACCCAAAGCAATCTACATATTCCATGCAATCCCTATCAAAGTAACACCAGCATTCTTCACAGAGCAGAACAAATAATCCTAAAATTTATATGGAGCCAGAAAAGATCCCAAATAGCCAAAGCGATCTTGAAAAAGAAAACCAAAGCAGGAGGCATCACAATCCCAGACTTCAAGCTATACCACAAAGTTGTAATCATCAAGACAGTATGGTACTGGCACAAGAATGGATACTCAGATCAATGGAATATAATAGAGAACCCAGAAATGGACCCACAAATGTATGGCCAACTAATCTTTAGCAAAGCAGGAAAGAATATCCGATGGAATAAAGACAGTCTCTTCAGCAAGTGGTTCTGGGAAAACTGGACAGGGACATGCAAAACAGTGAACTTGGACCACTTTCTTATACCATACACAAGAATAAACTCAAAATGGATGAAAGACCTAAATGTAAGACAGGAAAGCATCAAAATCCTTGAGGAGAAAGCAGGCAAAACCTCTTTGATCTTGGCCACAGCAACTTCTTACTCAATACGTCTCCAGAGGCAAGGGAAACAAAAGCAAAAACGAACTACTGGGACCTCATCAAAATAAAAAGCTTCTGCACAGTGAAGGAAACAATCAGCAAAACTAAAAGGAAACCGACAGAATGGGAGAAGATATTTGCAAATGACATATCGCATAAAGGGTTAGTATCCAAAATCTATAAAGAACTTATCAAACTCAACACCCAAAAAACAAATAATCCAGTGAAGAAATGGGCAAAAGACATGAATAGACACTTCTCCAAAGAAGACATCCAGATGGCCAACAGACACATGAAAAAATGCTCAACATCACTCATCATCAGGGAAATACAAATCAAACCACCATGAGATACCACCTTACACCTGTCAGAGTGACTAACATTAACAACTCAGGCAACAACGGATGTTGGTGAGGATGTGGAGAAAGAGGATCTTTTTTGCATTGCTGGTGGGAATGCAAGCTGGTGCAGCCACTCTGGAAAACAGTATGGAGGTTCCTCAAAAAACTAAAAATAGAACTTCCCTACAACCCAGAAATTGCACTACTAGGCATTATCCACGGGATACAGGTGTGCTGTTTCGAAGGGACACATGCACCCCCATGTTTATAGCAGCACTATCAACAACAGCCAAAGTATGGAAAGAGCCCAAATGTCCAATGATGGATGAATGGATAAAGAAGATGTGGTGTGTATATATATATATACATACACACACACAATGGAGTATTATTGGGCAATCAAAAAGAATGAAATCTTGCCATTTGTAACTATGTGAATGGAACTGGAGGGTATTAAGCTAAGTGAAATTAGTCAGTCAGAGAAAGACAAAAATCCTATGACTTCACTCATATGAGGACTTTAAGAGACAAAACAGTTGAACATAAGGGAAAGGAAACAAAAATAATATAAAAACAGGGAGGGGGACAAAACAGAAGAGACTCATAAATATGGAGAACAAACTGAGGGTTACTGGAAGGGTTGTGGGTGGGGGGACAGGCTAAATGGGTAATGGGCACTAAGGAATCTACTTCTGAAATCATTGTTGCACTATATGCTAACTAATTTGGATGTAAATTTAAAAAAAATTAAAAATTAAATTAAAAATATTTAAATTAAAAAAAGAAATAATTACTGATATTTTTGTTTGGTGTGTAGTGTCAGTAATTTTACTCTAATATGGGTAAGATATTTTCCAAAAGCATACGTCCTCTCCAGGAAATCCTACCTCTCTTCTTGGACATTAGGAATGAGGATAGAATACACTTACACATAATCACCCATACTATTTAATAATAAAATATATAATTTCTAATCTAACTTCATAGGTGCAGAGTTTACTATCTGTTTGGTATGACATGATAACTGTAGACAAATACATGATGATCTGAAATGCTTTTGGACATTTGGCTTTTATGGGGGGAGTGTTGAGCTGTTTTTAAGTTTTGAAGTACATCCTATCCATGATATGTGCACTCAGCCTTCTTGCTTTTTGGCAGTGGTACAGCTTTTGTCTTGGCTTCTTCCCTGTGACCCTTCCCATTAGTTTCTAGCCACTGCTCAACCCTCTCCACTCAAAGAGGAAGCTTTATCTCTTTTATTTCCTTCCAGTTCCTGTTAAAAAAATAGAGGCCTATTATTATCCTAATTATTATGCATAAAAAGATCATATTTTACACCAGAAAAAAAAAGTTCTCTGTCCATATTACATCAACTCAGGCAGAACTCTTATACCCAAATAGTATACACTCTGTCTTCTCCCTGGTTCCAATGAGTGAACTGTCAATGCTCTTCTCTAAACTCAGGTGTTCTACTCATTCACCGGATGCCATCTGCTACTGACTACTCAAAGAATAACTTCTGTAGTCGTTCTCTCTCTCTCCCTCTTGTATCACTGTATGCAATGTTGGCATGCCCAGGGCTCTGCCCTGTACTCTTCACATCTTGGTCTACAACTGACCCCTAAATGTTCTCAAATTTAGACTTCAAATACACTTCATCTCTTGAAAGATTCATCACTTATATCTCAAAGCCAAACCACACTCCTAAATTCTAAATTAATATATTCAAATTGCTTACTTAACATCTCCAGCTGCATAACTAAGAGGTGTCTTTAACATATTTAAAACTGAGGTCTTGACCTTCCCTGTATCTTTTCTTCTCAAGGTTCCACATCTCTGAAAATGGCAATCCATGTTTTCCAGTTGCTCAGATCAAAACATTGGAAGCACAACTGAGTTTTCTCACTTCCTCATAACTACATAACAACCAACAACAAATACTCTGAACTTTGTCTTCAAAATATATCCATAATCTAATAATTCTGAATAATCTAATTACTACCATCATTGCCCCTCTAGTCAAAGCCACTATTATCATTCACTTCAACTACATGGATTCTCTCCTTCCACCTTTGTTTCCATGCAGTCTGTTCTTTACACAGGAGCCACAGGCAGGTCATGGCATGCCTCTGCTTAAAAACATCCCATGGCTTTCCAGCCTCCTCAGAGTAAAAATCAAAGTCCTTGCCATGGTTTACAAAACCCTATGTTATCCAGCCCAATAAGATCTCTTTCCAATGTCATCTCTTACCCATTCCCCCCTTGCTCACTTCTAGTCACACTGGCATGTTTCTATTTTCTAGAACACATCTAGCCCTCAGTCATCCAAAGAGCCTGTGTTCCTTTGCCTGTGGATCACCTTTCCACATGGATCAACAAAGCAGACCTCTTCACTGTCTTCAATCTTCTGTTAACTTATCATACAGGTCTGACATAAAATAGAATATTAATAAAGGCTAGAACATGCATAATAGTAAATGCTTGCTACATCCATCATTAGAGATTGTATTGGATCAGATGTGATATATATTTAGAGAAATACAGTTTCACTGTATGAATGAAATCTAGAAGATTTAAAACAATAAATATCTTCCATGTAACTGTGAAAGAGAAATACTAATTGCTAACACTTCCTGAATTCTATTTTCCTGGACATTGTGTTCCTTGTGCATATTAAATCACTTAATCTTTAAAATTGCCCTGGGGAATAGGTAATATTATTTCCATTTTAGAGATAAGACACGTGCAAAGAGAAGTAATTTGCCCCAAGTCACAAAGAACGGGAGCTGGGATTTCAATCTAAGTGATATCTTCAAAACTATGCCTTTCACCACCACGCTCAGTCATTTTCCAAACTATGTCCATAATTTCAGGTTTCTTCATGAAACAAAATTCTCTAGGTTCAACCTTGGTTTTTTAAAAGTACCACTCTTAGGAGAGATGTTGATAATAAGGGAGGCTGTGCATGTGTTGGGGGAGGGATTTTATGAAAATTCGCTATACCATCCTCTCAATTTTGCTACCAATCCCAAACTTCTCTAAAAAGTCTTTTAAAAATTCCTTTAGAAAAAAAGTTAGAATGCTCAAATAAATTGTAAATAAGATTACAAAAGTAAAGACAAGTACGGTTGGCACAATTCTACTACCCTCCCAAGATTCTTGCCCCTTGCTGTACACTTCTGCATGATCCTCTCTGTTGAGGGTAGGCAGGCTTTGTAAATATGATGGAATGGTCACTCCAATGCCTGGATAATGCTACTTTGCACAGGTGACCTTAAGAAAGAGTGATGTTCCTCACTGGGCTCCAGAATAAGTGAGCATAAGTTCAGGGAGCCCTCTTCCTGAAAAACAAAGTCAAATTCTGGAACACAAATTTTATGTGCAGGAAGTTTTCCATTGTGGGCTTTGAAGATGGAGAGAGTCATATGGCATGGACCTGCGAGTATGTAAGTGACCCTCTAGTAGGTTTCTCTATCAAGTAACTGAATTCTGCCAACAACTAGAATCATCTTGGAGGAGGACTCTGAACTTCAGATGAAGATACAGCTGAGAACCTAGCTTCTCTGTGCCTGGATTTATAACCCACAAAACTGTGAGATCGTATATTGGTATTACTTGAAGCCATTATGTTTGCAGCGATTCCTTACTTGGCAACAGAAAACTAAGACAACAGGCATCTCAGTTATATCAATGAATATAATTTGTTCACATTCACTCAGAAAAAGAAACGACTTTGTCTGATTCGGTTTAAAGAAAATATTTTGCCTAGAAGAAATATATATCTAAAGCAAAATGCTGTAGAAATAGAGCAAAAAAGTGGCAATATTAATAGAGTAGATTGAAAAAATAATGCAGAGGCACTAGGATTGTTTATATTGACCAAAGAGTTATAATCTACCAGATAGGTAATACAGCCATACACTTCTATGTGCCTGCTACACAAAATAACAAAGTGAAGCATGAGAAGTACAAGATGAATTTGAAACAAAGATCTTGTGAGAGTGTTTGATACATCTTTGTCAAGCTCAGATGAGGTTCATAGAATTTGTGTGCTTAAGGGATCATGGAGGTTGGTGGCAGCAAGAACAGATGAGAAGCAGCATGGAGAGGGATTCCTGCTGATTAACTGTTGCTTAATTTCAGTTATGCCCTTCGTGTAAGAGCAAACTTCAGGTCAGAACCTGAAAGGACACCAATTTCTTGCTCTTTGCCCCATTATCTGGTTAAAATATACTGAAAAACCTGAGTGTTTAAAGTATATTCAGAATCCACATTTGACTTAATTGTATACTTTATCCTGGCTAATATACAGTTATGTCAGCATTTGGATGAACATTACCAACAAAATATTGAACAAAAAATATATACAGTGCGATTGTTATTAATATGAAACTATTGTGACATTCAGTTTATTGTGGACTTGACCTACTTTTATTAAGATTTTTATTGTTTCACTGAAATTAAGTACCTTACCTGTTGATTCGTTTTAACTGGACTGCCAAGTCCACAGTGTGGCATGGAGCTGTGGTCTTCACACAAGGTTGGGCATAAACACACCAGAGGGTACACAAAGACATTCCAAGGGTTCAAGTTTCCTTTACTGACGCTGATACTTTCAGATCCTTAGCTTCTATGTAGATTCTTTTCCAATCCTTATCTGAAAAAGAACATATTTTGCTGATTCTTCATTCCCAACTCCCCTTTCATAATCCTTTCTCCTACTTCACCCAGATTATGATCCTCTCACATTATCCAGAACCTTGCAATGAAGTGTGTCCCTAGCCAATAAAACTATCCCAGGCATCAAATTAAGTCAGTTTGATTGAAAGAAACATTGGTGAGTGACTTTAGTGACTGTTTAACAACTTGTTTTGCAAGTCAGTTGGCTTTAAATTCTTTGCTTTCAACAAAATTGATGTAATACCCAATAAAATCAATAACATATTATTGAAAATAATTTTTGTGACTTTTGGCATATTTATATAAAAGCTTCAGAAAAATTGAGTAATATTAATACTCCCATCCCATCCACTTAAAAATGTGAAAAGGATTTTACATTCATAAAAACAAAACCTAACAGATTTGATTGAAATCTGATTCTCTAACAATTCTAATTATTCATCCATAGATAGAAGAGAAAGTTTAATCTCTCTCATTTAGAAATGTAAGACTGATCAATTTTGTCATATTTAATAATTATTTATCAGCCTCTTAACATGTCTATATTGTTCTGACCACATGAGACCTAATAAAAATTGCATTGGCAAATTAATTATGAAGATATGTCTTAGTAATTAGACATAATTCTTTTCGTAAGAAATTTTAAAAATTAATTTTGAATTATATACCCATATTTATTGTAGGGAATTATAATAAGGTGATCAATAAAAGATACTAAAAATAGAATATTACATTAAGATAAAATGTTATGAAAGTTGTATAGCAAAACTCAGAGATCTAGGATAAAAAAGGTATTATATAGAATTCCTAAACATAAAAAGAATGAGTACTTTTTAAAAAGTAAATGATTGTAGGGGTGCCTAGGTGGCTCAGTCAGTTGGGCAGCCGACACTGGCTCGGGCCATGATCTCATGGTTCATGGGTTTGAGCCCTACGTCAGGCTCTGTGCTGGTAGCTCAGAGCCTGGAGCCTGCTTCAGATTCTGTGCCTCCTTCTCTGTCCCTCCCCTGCTAATGCTCTCTGTCTGTCTGTCTCTCGCTCAAAAATAAACATTAAAAAAATGATTAAAAAAATAAATTATTGTGAGCATGAAATCACTGTGATATTTAGGTTCAATCGGACATTTTTAAGAGAATTATCTAGATGTTAATTTTTAATGAAAATAGTTGCAGTCTGTCGAATTGCATCTTTATGACTATTTAAAATTTTGATTAAAAATTTTAGCTATCAACTTAGACGTGCATATTGGAGAGCATATTTTTCACAATGTATTAAAGACAATATGAGCAAAGAAGTTTGAAGGCATTACCACAGAGCAGGGGCTTTGGATTTGGTCATTCCTAGGATGTAATAATTTCTTGTACTACTTTCTAACCAGAGCATAGCATATTCCATCAGCAATAAATTAGGATTAATTCCTCTTTCAAGATTGCTGAGAATAAATAAAATAATGTCTATAACTGACCTACCCTGTACTTAGTACCCGTACCTCCCTCATATCTTCCACTACAGGGAACATGGTGCCTAACCTAGTAAATGTGTTGACTTAATTTCAAAAAAAAATCAACTTTAGCCATAACAATACCCAGAGAAAAAGCTTTTGATGACAAGGGGAACCAGGTCTCTGACCAACATTCCAAGACATGGATGCCATTAAAACAGACTGCTTTTCTGTTTCTTTTTTTTTAATGTTCATTTTTGAGAGAAAGAGAGACAGACAGACAGAGCGTGAGTGGCAGAGGGAAAGAGAGAGAGGGAGACACAGAATCCAGAGCAGGCTCCAGGCTCTGAGCTGTCAGCACAGAGCCAGATGTGGGGCTCAAAGTCACGAACCGCGAGATCGTGACCTGAGATCAACCAACTGAGCCACCCAAGCGCCCCTTGCTTTTCTTTTAATTAGAATTATGTGCCATGTAGATGAATTCAAATATTATAAGGAGAATTTCTGAACTTTACACATGCTTGCCATTAAATTATAAAAACTAATATTTTACAAGAAAAGGCATACAGATGTTTTCTTCAGGAAATACTAGACTTACCCTTAAAAAAGGTCCATAAAAAAAAAAAACACTCCTCCCTTGAAATTAGCATATTCTATTATAGCTAGTAGAGATTTCAATACAGAATATCTTTTTTAATTTTTTTAACGTTTTATTTATTTTTGAGACAGGGAGAGACAGAACATCAACAGGGGAGGCTCAGAGAGAGGGAGATACAGAATCTGAAACAGGCTCCAGGCTCTGAGCTGTCAGCACAGAGACCGACGGGGAGGCTCGAACTCACGGCTCAAGAGATCATGACCTGAGCCAAAGTCGGCCACTTAACCGACTGAGCCACCCACGCGCCCCTCAATACAGAATATTTTTGTGGCTCTCTAATGGGGAACTCAAAATTATCTGTGTATCTTTGTATTTCGTAAACTGTAAGGCTGGGGTTTGTCTGAAGAATACAGTGTATCAGTGATCTTTAAATAGATGTGAGTAAGCAAGAGATTGCAAATTTATCAGAAACATGGATAAAATTTAAAATTAAGGGTTTCAGTAGGTCCTCAAACCCATGAACTGCAGTGAGAGGCAGACCAGGTTTCTTTGGACCTCACACCCCATGTTAGGAAGAATAAAGAAATTAGTAACCCTGAGGAATGAATTAATAGAAGTCAAATCTGTGGAAAAAAGGACCAAAATCAAATACATAAACTGGAAGATTTATCCAACAGTGATTTTGGTCGTAACAATCAACTACAATTTATTAGCTTCCATAAATTAAGGCCCTTTGTGAATTAATCAATCTAAAACTTAACCTCTAGAAAATGGTTCATAGATTAGATTTCTGATTCATTATGACAGATGAATGCCTGGGTTTATTTTTTTTTTTTAATTTTTTTTTCAACGTTTTTTATTTATTTTTGGGACAGAGAGAGACAGAGCATGAACGGGGAGGGGCAGAGAGAGAGGGAGACACAGAATCGGAAACAGGCTCCAGGCTCTGAGCCATCAGCCCAGAGCCCGACGCGGGGCTCGAACTCACGGACCGCGAGATCGTGACCTGGCTGAAGTCGGACGCTTAACCGACTGCGCCACCCAGGCGCCCCAGTGGGTTTATTTTTAATTTTCATAGAATCCTTAAATATTCCTGGTTAAATAAACTCTTGGCAAATAGGAATGACAGATTCCTAAGTACAATTGTGGCTTAAGCAGATACAAGGCAAGAGAAAACTATCCCCACACCTACCTCCACACAAATAGGACTTCAATAAAAAATAATTTTCACCATCCTTCTAAAGTTTTTTCTTTTTATGTAAACAAGTAAAGTTGGACTGGAACTATGGAGTTACATATTCAGAAACAAATGTATATTTATTTGATAAATCAAATTATGATTCAATCTTAGTAAGGCGATGTATACTATGCTTATGTCTAACTTTAATCATCTTTATTCGTGCATACATCTCTTTATTATCTTTTGTCTTTAGGGTTTTTATAAGAAATAACTGCTTATGCAAAAATGTAAATTTGGTGCCTGGGTGTCTCAGTGAGTTAAGCATCCAACTTCAGCTCAAGTCATGATCTCACAGGTCGTGGGTTCGAGCTCCGCATCAGGTTCTGTACTGACAGTGCAGAGACCTGGAGCCTGCTCCCGATTCTGTGTCTCCCTCTCCCTCTCTGCCCCTCCCTGACTTATGCTCTATCCCTGTCTTTCAAAAATGAGTAAACGTCAAAAATTTTTTTAATGTAAACTTTTGAAAGCAGTCATCTAAAACTAAATACTGGCCATCAAAAGAGTCAAGTGAACCATTCAGCACAAGCAAAAGGTTTATGCCCAAAGGTTTTACAACATTCATTTATATGAAAATAAGTAAAACATATTTTAGCATATATATTCAGAATTGATTTTATGCACATTATGTATTCTAATTATAACATTCTAATTTATAAACAATACATACTATGGTTCTGACAGTGAAACTGTGATGAAACACAGAGTACAAATTTTAATTACATACAGTTCTAATACAGTGAGCACTGCAGCATTTCTGTCATCTTTGAAATGGTAACAGAATGAAAAAAAGTTTTTGAAATATGAGCATGAAGGTAATGAGATCAATAAATGTCAGCTAGAAAAAGTAATCACAACTCCTGAGACTCACTGACCTTTCTACAAATTCCAGAAATAATAGAGTAGCTTGGGATGAGGAATTCTTTAACAATGAGAAACTGATACAATTATAAGAAGAAAGGGAAGCATAGATTGCCTTATGACAGCAAAAACATTGCCTATAAAGGTAATTTTGACACAATAATTTATTCCCTTGATTTTTCTGCTAAGGTCACCACCAACATTGATCACAAATCTTTGGTCTTTACAGAGACAAAATTCCCATTGAAGCCTTGTGAATACTGATATACCTGCTTCATAAACTTTTAGTTTGCTTTGTCATATTTAGCATCCTAATAGAGGTTAATCGTGCAGTTAGTTAATTTAAATGCCCAAAGTGAAAAGCATTCTATTTTGGAAGTTGTAAAATCACTCTATCAGTATCTGAATATAATCTGGAAAAATCCAATTTTGGAAAGTGTTTGAAGGAGTCTTTGGAAAGATTTAATCATCATTAAATATTCAGCATTTGAATATAAAATGAAATGACACTGTAAAACTCCGAACTATGATATTAAAATATTTTTTAAAGTCCACAAAATTTTAGAACATACTGTAAAATAAGGCTTCTGGAATGGCTAAGTTTCTACAGAACCAGAAGGGATGAGAAAGGAGTAAGTTTTCATTTATTATGGCTTTTATTCTGAGTGCAGACTGGAATTGGCACTATAAAAGTGGCTAAAATTTCAAGGGAAAACCCACAGTCGTTCTACACCAAAAAATGAGAAAAAAAAAGTTCAGGGAAAACACAGGTATTTAAAAGTGAAGGTAAAATCAAGGAAATTTAAAAACCAGAAATATAAACCACAGATTCTGCTCAAATACCTCATCCATATGTTTGGGTGACCCCGAACTATACATGCGCTGGGAAAAGTCAAAGTAGTATGTCTAAATATAAAAAAAAAAACAAAAACAAAAAACAAAACTAAGATTTAAATATCCAGCCAAGAGGCAGAGTTTTCAATTTGACTCCAACCAAATTACCTACTGAAAGAAGTCATCAACACACTTCTTAGAAATATAACAAAATCCAGAGACTCCACAACCTGAAATTCAGGATGCTCAGGACATGATTAAAAACTACTTGACTCATAAGGAATCAGGAATCTTAAAAAAAAAATCATCTGAAACCCAATCAAAAAAAGAAACAGGTCTTGAAATTATCAGAAAAGGAATTCTAAATAACTGTTATAATTAAACTCAATAAAAATATGATCACAATGAGAAAAAGAAAGCAATTCTTGGAGATGAAATAAAAAGATATAAAAGAGAACTGAATGTGACAGGATTCTGAGAAGATATTAAATAGAAAGTACCAGGAATCTGTCTTCCCAACGAGGTAACACTTATACTGGCAGAATCTGTCTAACATAACTATTTAGGAACTCTAGAGGCTACTGAAGGTTGCAACTTTCAAAGGAAGGCTTGAATATTAAATTACAGTTAATTTCGGGGCGCCTGGGTGGCTCAGTCGGTTAAGCAGCCGACTTTGGCTCAGGTCATGATCTCGCGGTCTGTGAGTTCGAGCCCTGCGTCGGGCTCTGTGCTGACAGCTCAGAGCCTGGAGCCTGTTTCAGATTCTGTGTCTCCCTCTCTCTGACCCTCCCCTGTTCATGTTCTGTCTCTCTCTGTCTCAAAAATAAATGTTAAAAAAAATTTTTTTAAATAAATAAATAAATAAATTACAGTTAATTTCAGTTGTTATCAAAATAGCAGGTACCCATTCCTCTCCTCCAGCCCTATGGCAGATACACATGTTCCTAAAACAGCCAGCACATAGCTTGTAGGACCCACAGTGAGCACATGTATGGGATCCTTAATAAGTTTATCACCAAATTTCTCATCAGAAACTTTGGAGGCCAGAAGGCAGTGGGCAGATATAATCAAACTGCTAAAAGAAAAAAGCTGTCCACCAAGAACCCAATATCCAGCAAAACTATCCTTCAAGAGTGAGGGTGAAATTAAGACATCCCCAGATAAACAAAAGCTGAGGAAATCCATGACCAAGTATCTGACCTGCACGAAATACTCAAGGAAGCCCTGCAGGGTGAAATGAAAGGACACCAGACAGTCACTCAAAGCTACATGAAAAAATAAAGATCTCAATAAAAGTAAATAGGGGTGGGGGCACCTGGATGGCTCAGTTGGTTAATTGTCTGACTCTTAATTTTGGCTCAGATATGATCTCACGATTATGAGATAGAGCCCTGTGTTGGGCTCTGCACTGACATTGTGGAGCTTCTTGGGATTCTCTCTCTCCCTGTCTCTATCCCCCTTCCCCATTCTCTCTCTGTCTCCCTCAAAATAAGTAAATACATTTTTTTTTAATTTTTTTTTCAACGTTTATTTATTTTGGGGACAGAGAGAGACAGAGCATGAACGGGGGAGGGGCAGAGAGAGAGGGAGACACAGAATCGGAAACAGGCTCCAGGCTCCGAGCCATCAGCCCAGAGCCCGACGCGGGGCTTGAACTCACGGACCGCGAGATCGTGACCTGGCTGAAGTCGGCCGCTTAACCGACTGCGCCACCCAGGCGCCCCAGTAAATACATTTTTAAAAAAGTAAGTATCTTCTCCCATTCTCTCAGTTGCCTTTTAGTTTTGCTGATTGTTTCCTTCTCTGTGAGGAAGGTTTTTATCTTCACGAGGTTCCAATAGTTCATTTTGCTTTTGTTTCCCTTGCTTCTGGAGACATGTCTAGTAAAAAGGTTCTGTGGCCGAGGCTGAAGAGGTTGTTGCCTGTTTTCTCCTCGAGTATTTTGATGGCCTCCTGTCTTACATTTAGGTCTTTCATCAGTTTTGAGGGGTTTTTTGTGTATCATGTAAAAAAGTGGTCCAGGTTCATTCTTTTGCATGTCGCTGTCAATTTTCCCAGCACCATTTCCTGAAGAGACTGTCTTTTTCCCATTGAATATTCTTTTCTGCTTTGTCAAAGATTAGTTGGCCATACATTTGTGGGTCCATTTCTGAGTTCTCTATTCTGTTCCATTGATATATGTTTCTTTTTGTGCCAATACCATATTGTCTTGATGATTACAGCTTTGCAACACAGCTTAAAATATGGAATTGTGATGCTTCCTGCTTTGGTTTTCTTTTTCAAAATTGCTTTGGCTATTCAGGGTCTTTTATGGTTCCATACAAATTTTAGAATTGTTTGTTCTATCTCTGTGATGAATGTCTGAGTTATTTTGATAGGGATTGATTTGAATGTACAGATTGCTTTCGGTAGTATGGACATTTTAACATTATTTGTTCTTCCAATCCATAAGCATGGAATTTTTTCCCATTTTTTTTGTGTCTTCTTCAATTTCTTTCATAAGCTTTCTATAGTTCTCAGTATACATATCTTCTATCTCTTTGGTTAGGTATATTCCTAGGTATTTTATGGTTTAGCATATTCACAAATGACATATCAGAAAAGGATGAGTATCCAAAATCTATAAAGAATTTATCAAACTCAACACCAAAACACAAATAATCCAGTGAAGAAATGAGCAAAAGACACGAAGAGACACTTTTCCAGAAAAGACATTCAGATGGCTGAAGACACATGAAAAGATGCTCAACATCACTCATCATCAGGGTAATACAAATCAAAACTCCTGTCAGAATGGCTAAAATGAACAACTCAGGAAATGACAGATGTTGGCAAGGATGTAGAGAAAGTGGAATCCTTTTGCACAGTTAGTGGGAATGCAAACTGGTGCAGGAACTCTGGAAAACAGTATGGAATTTCTCAAAAAATTAAAAATAGAACTACCTTGACCAGCAATTGCACTACTAGGTATTTATCCAAAGGATACAAAAATGTTGAATCAAAGGGGCACATGCACCCCAATGTTTATAGCAGCACTATCAACAATAGCCAAAGTATGGAAAGAGCCCAGTGTCCATCGACTGATGAATGGATAAAGAAGATAGGGTATATGTACAATGGAATATTACTCAGTGATCAAAAAGAATGAAATCATACCAGTTGCAACAACATGGATGGAACTAGAGTATATTATGCTATGCAAAGTAAGTCAATCAGAGAAAGACAAATACCATTTGATCTCACTCATGTGGAATTTAAGAAAGAAAATAGATGAACATATGGGAAGGGAAGGAAAAATAAGATGGCAACAGTTAGCGAGGCAAACTATAAGAGACTCTTAATACAGAGAAGAAACTAAGGGTTGTTGGAGGGGAGGTGGGTGAGGGGATGGGCTGAATGAATGATGGGTACTAAAGAGGACACTTGTTGGGATGAGCATTGGGTATTATATGTAAGTGACTAAATTCTAAACCATTATTACACTATGTGTTAACTTTGATTTAAATAAAATATTTTTAAAAGTAAATGAGTGGGCAATTATAAAAGCTAGTATTATTATAACAATGTTTTGTAGTTCTACTTTTTTCCTACATTATTTAAGAGAGTAAAATATATTGTATTAGTCTAAAAATGTAGTATTATTTTAACTTTGGTTTGTAATGCCACACTTTGTTTTCTACATAATTGAAGACTACCACATTTAAAAGAATTATTAGTTTATTTTTGGGGGCATACAACATATAAAGTCATGATTTGGTCACATGAACAACTGAAAAGTATAGGAATGGAGCTGGAAAAGAGCAGAGATTTTGTATGTTATTGAAGTCATGCTGGTTTAAATTCAATTTAAGATATTATAACTTTAGGATGCTAAATGTAATTCCCATGATAATCACAAAGACAAGAACTACAGAATATACACAAAAGGAAATGAGAAAGGAATTTAATCACTGCACTACAAAAAATCAACTAAAAACACAAGAATAGAGTAATACAAAAAATGAGGAACAAAAATATGGGGCATATAGAAGCCAAATAAAATAATTACAGATGTCTCCTTTTATCAGTGATTACTTTAAATAAAATGGATTACACTGTCCAGTCAAAAGACAGAGATTGCCAGAATGGGTAAAATCATAATACAATTATATTCTGTTACATCTATAGACACAAATAGATTGAAAGTGAAATGATGAGGGGCGCCTGGGTGGCGCAGTCAGTTAGGCATCTGACTTCAGCCAGGTCACGATCTTGCGATCCGTGAGTTCGAGCCCCGCGTCGGGCTCTGGGCTGATGGCTCAGAGCCTGGAGCCTGTTTCCGATTCTGTGTCTCCCTCTCTCTCTGCCCCTTCCCCATTCATGCTCTGTCTCTCTCTGTCCAAAAAATAAATAAACGTTGAAATAAAAAAAAAAAATTAAAAAAAAAAAAGAAAGTGAAATGATGGAAAACAACATTCCATGCAAATAATAAACAAAAGAGAGATGGGGGGAGCCATACTAATAACAGAACAAAATAGGCTTTAAATCAAAAAAGATTACAAGAGAAAAAGAAGAACATTATATATTAGTAAAATGTTCGATACAGCAAGAATTTGTAACAATTATAAACATTTACACACCTAATAACAGACCAACAAAATATATAAAGCAAAAACTGACAGAACCAAAGGAAGAAATAGAAAACTCTATGACAATAGAGATGTCAATACCTCACTCTCAAAAATGGACAGATCAATCAGACATAAATTAAGAAAGGAAACAGAAGACTTAAAAATATAATAAACTGGGATGCCTGGGTGGCTCAATTGGTTGAGCATCTAATTCTTGATTTCAACTCAGGTCATGATCCCAAGGTTGTGGGATGGAGTCACACATCGGGCGCTGTGCTGAGCATGGAGACTGCTTAATGTTCTCTCTCTCCCCACCTCTGTCCCTCTCACCCACTCATGCTCTCTCTCTCACTCTCTCTCTCTCTCTCTCAAATAATAATAATGATAAAATACAACAAACTAACTAGATCTAACAGGCATATACAGAACTCTACCAAACAACAGAATAGACATTCTTCTCAAGTGCATAGGAGACATTTTCCAGAACAGCTCATATGTTAGGCCACAAATTAAAGTCTCAATAGATTTTAAAGATATATCATAGAAACTATTTTCTCTGACTACAGTGGGATGAATTTAGAAATCAATAATATAAGTAAAACTGGAAAATTCACAAATGTGTAGAGATTCAATAGTATACTCTTAACCAATTGATCAAAAAAAAAAAAAAAGAAATCACATAAAAAAGTGGAAATCCTTAGAGAAAAGTGGAAATTAAAACATAACATACCAAAACTTTGGGGATGTAGTGAAATCGCTGTAAAGGGGGAGTTTAAAGATTTACAATCAAACATTAATAGAGTTCCAGGAAAAGATGATTATATAGGAAGATCCTGAACTTACCTCTTCCTACAGACATACAGATTCTACAGTTATATATGGAACAATACCCTCAAGGTGAAAAAAAAATCCTAAAAGCTGATGAGAAAACCCCTTTACATCAAGCAAACGAAAAGGAAACCACATCAAAGAGGGTAGGAAAAGCTGAGAGATAATCTCACCATAATTATACCCCACCCACAATGCAGCAGCTCTCAATCAGGAGAAAACTCAAAACTTAGAGCTTCTGAGGAGTAAAGGGCTCATACGCCACATTGGACACTTGAACTTTTAAGACTAGCATTTGAGAGACAAGTCCCCAAAACAATTGCCTTTGAGGACCAATGGAGCTCATACCCATGAGACATGTAGGGCTGTGGTGAACTGAGAAATAGCTCTTGAAGGATCTGTCCACAGATTGAGCCATCCCAGGGCCCAGCACAGAAGCAGCCCATTAGAAGATTGCCCAGACATTATGTGAAAGGCTGATTTGCTAATTTTAAAACATTGGCCTGAGGGGCAGAGGCCTGCTGAGATACTCTCCAGGGATGGAGGCTGGTGGGTGCCATCTTCTGCTCTCAGCTTGCTAAAGTCAGCAGGCAATGTCTTTTTCTCCTTTTATTTTCTTTTTATTCTTCTTATTTATTTCTTTTATTCTTACATTTATTTATTTATTATTTATTTATTTATTTATTTATTTATTTATTTATTTATTTATCAGTGTCATGTTTGCACTCTGCCTCTGACCCACTCCAGCCAGTGGGTGCCATCCACACACTCTCCCTTTGTCTCACCCCAGAGTGCCATTATGTCCTGGGGGAAGGTTCTACTCACATCTGACTTTACAGTTTTTATGTCCGGTGACACAGTATTTGTGGCTGCCACCCAGGGGATACCTGTTAATTGTCTGGATCCAAAGACCAGGGAGGGATTTGTATTCCTAGGTCTCATGGGACTGTAACAATGCAGAGACAGGTCTTGGCAGACTACCACTCCCAGTCGTTGTACAGACAGTAGATTGAAACGTATCCCCAGCCGTTCTGTCAAATAAAGTCTATTTGTTTATCCAGAAGCTTTAGCCTGTTGGACAAATTATGCTTTGGCACACTTACAGTGGCTTATGAAGGTGCTCCCAGGGAACAAAGGCTGGTGCACATCATCTTTTACTCTCCCTCTGCCTTGCTCTAACTCACTAGTGTCTTCCAGAGAGGAGCTTATACACTTAACTTGTGCCCTGAGTTTTGGGGCTGCTGCCAAAAATAAACACCTACATTGCTTGGCTCTGGTGGCCAGCAGGGCTTGTATTCACAGGTCCCACAGGACTGTAACCAATGGAAAAAGAGCTTTTGAACAGCTGTCAAGCCCAGGACACAGCAAGAAGCAACAGACCCAGGAGCTCAATTTGTATGTAAAAGAGGCCTATTAGCTATTCATTATAGCTACTGCTTAAGGGTCACACTTCAAGTTAGGCATACATCTAAGGACTGGATGTAAATTCTTCCTGAGACTTCAGAGAGCAGGGGCTACCTCTGTCCTTTTCCTCTACTGCTACAGAACGCCAGCATATCTTGGAAGAGACCTCTTACAAGTCTAGTACACCAGTCTTTACATCTGGTGCTCTGGTTTTTGAGGTTGCCGCCCAATAGATATCCCTTGATCACCTGGACCTAGTGGCCAGAAGGGTTTGTGCTCCTGGGGCCCATGAAATTGCAACATTGAGAAAGACAATTGTGGCAGACTACCAATTTGAAGTTACTGCACAGACAGCACACTGAAACACATCCTCAACCATTCTGTAAAAGATGTCTACATGTTAGTCCTGGAGCTTCATCTTTAGAGATAGGCTTCAGGGTTGGCACACATAAGGGGCTATTGAGGGAACATAGGTTGGGATACCATCACTGTGCTCTCTCTTTGCCTCTCTTCAGCTACAAGCATCTCCCACAAAAATGCTTATACCCTTATTTGGTGTTCTAATTTTTGCAAGAGCAGTTCAGGGAACACAACCAGATTGCCTGGCTTTGATGTCCAGTGGGGCTTAAACTGTGTTACCACAGGACTGAATTTATTTTTATTCTTTAAAAGCTGTCGCCTGAGGGTTTGGCCTCCAATCAGCCTCCATCTAGGTACTGACTGAAATCTACCACTTTGGGACACTGACTGGTCTTAGCATACCCTCAACTCCTGGGAGTTATTAAAAATAAAAAAGGCTGCCTAGACAATCAAAGAGGTTAAAAAGACAATCAAGATCGAGAGCAGGATTGAACAACAAGTTTCATCTCCTATATAAGGCTAACCCACCAAGACTCAGAGAAATGGGTGTTTCATCTAATAGGTAGAAACTAAACAGAGTCAAGCAAAATGATGAAACAAAAAAATATGTTCCAAATAAAAGAAAAAATAAATAAAAGCTCAGGAAAAAAAAAAACACTTTTGAAACAGAGATAAGTAATTTAACTGTTAAAGAGTTCAAAATAATGGTATTAAAGATGCTCCCCAAACTCAGAAGAAGAACAGATGAACACAGCAGGAACTTCAACAAAGAGATGGAAAATATAAGAAAGTACCAAACAGAAGTCACATAGCTGAATACAATAAATGAGCTGAAAAACATTCTAGAAGGGTTCAACAACAACGAAGCAGAAGAAAGGATCAGTGCACTCAAAGACAAGGCAAAAGAACTCATCCAATCTTAACAGCAAAAAGAAAAAATGATGAAAATAGTGAAGACAGTTTAAGAGACTTATAGCACAACCTCAAGTGATATAGCATTCACATTATAGGAATTCCAAAAGTAAATAGAGAGATGAAGGGGAAGATAATTTATTTGCAGAAATAATGGATAAAAACCTCCCTAACTTGGGAAAGGAAACAGACATCCATATCCAGAAAGCCCAGAGTTCCAAATAAGATGAACTCAAAGAGACCCAAATGAAGACACATTATAATTAAAATATCAAAACTTAAAGACAAGGAAAGAATCTGAAAAGCAGCAAGAGAAAAACAATGTGTTATGTAGAAGGGAACCCCTATAATACTAACAGCAAATTTTTCATCAGAAACTTTGGAGGCTAGAATGAAGTACCATGATATAGTCAAAGTACTGAAAAGAAAAACTTCCAACTAAGAATATTTCTACCTACCAAAGTTATCATTCGGATTTGAAGGAGAGATAAAGAGTTTTCCAGACAAGCAAAAGCTGAAGGAGTTCATAAACAGCCCAATAAGAAATACTAAAGGGACTTCTTAGACTGACAAGAAAGGGTGCTAATTAGTAACAAGAAAACATATGAAAGTGTAAATCTCACTGGTAAAGGTAAATATATAGTAAAGCTAGTGGATTAATCACCTACAAAGCTAGTATGAAGGTTAAACACAAAAGTGATGAAAAAAAAACCTGTAACTACAACTAACGATGTAGAAGATGAAGTGATCTAAAATGTGATATCAAAAACATAAAACATGGGAAAGGGGTAAAAATGCAGAGCTTTAGAATGAATTCAAACTTAAGCTGTTATCAACTAAAATAGAATGTCATAAACCTAAGTTGTTATATGTAAGCCTCATGGTAACCACAAATCAAAAACCTATAGTCAATACACAGAAGATAATGAGAAAGGAATCTAAGCATATCACTAAAGAAAGTCATCAAAACAAAAAGGAAGTCAGAAAGAGAAAAGAAAAAAAGAAAAGAAAAACAGACGAAACACAAAAAGAAATTATCAAAATGGCACAAAGTACATACCTATCTGTAATTAATTTAAATGCAAATGGACTAAATTCTCCAATCAAAAGACACAGAGTGGCTGAATGGATACAAAAAGTAAATAAATAAGACACATCTATGTGTTACCTATAAGAGATTCACTTCAAATGTAAGAAATTATATTAACATCTTTTCTGGCCATAAAGGTATGAAACTAGAAATCAACTTAAAATATAAAATGAAAAAATTAAAATAGGTAGAGATTAAACAACATGCTACTGAACAACCAAAGGTTGACAAACCCAAACCAGAAATCAAAAAATACCTTCAGACAATAATGAGAATAAAAATAAAATATACAAAAACTTACAAGACACACCAAAAGCAGTTCTAAGAGGGAAGTTCATAGAAACAAAAAAAAAAACTCAAGCAAAAACCTAACTTTGCACCTTCAGGTAATAGAAAAAGAAGATCAATTAAGTCCAAAGTTAGTAGAAGGAAGGAAAAAACAAAAATCAGGGCAGATATAAATAAAATAAAGACTACAAAGACAATAGAAAGACCAATGAAGCCACGAGATGGTTTTTAAAAAGATAAAATGAACAAATTTTAGTTGGACTCACTAAGAAAAACAGAAAGAGGATATAAATATATAAAATCAGAAATGAAAGAGGAGTTGTTACAACTACTACTACAGAAATACAAAAGATCATAAAATACTTATATGAACAGTTATGCATCAGCAAATTGGACAACCTAGAAGAAACAGACAAATTCCTAGAAAATACAATCTTCCAAGACCAAACTATGAAGAAATAGAAAATCTAAACAGACTGATTGAAGATCTAAGGAGACTGAATCAATAATCAAAAACTTCTTGGGGCGTCTGGCTAGCTCAATCATTAGAACAGACAACTCTTGATCTCAGAGTTGTAAGTTTAAGCCCCACATCGGGTGCAAAGATTACTTAAAAATAAAATCTTTAAAATAAAACAAAACTTCCCAATAAACAAAAGCCCAGGACCAGATGGCTTCACTGATGAATTCTACCAAACTATTAAAGAACAGTAAGACCAATTCTTTTCAAACTCTTACAAAACCAAAAAACAGAAGAAGGAACACTTCAAACTCATTTTACAAAGCCAGCATTATACTGATATGAAAACCAAAGAAGGGGGCGCCTGGGTGGCGCAGTCGGTTAAGCGTCCGACTTCAGCCAGGTCACGATCTCGCAGTCCGGGAGTTCGAGCCCCGCGTCGGGCTCTGGGCTGATGGCTCAGAGCCTGGAGCCTGTTTCCGATTCTGTGTCTCCCTCTCTCTCTGCCCCTCCCCCGTTCATGCTCTGTCTCTCTCTGTCCCAAAAATAAATACACGTTGAAAAAAAAAAAAAAAAAAAAAAAAAAAAAAAAAAAAAACCAAAGAAGGACACCATAAGAAAAAAAAATCATAGGCCAATATCCCCAATAAACATAGATGCAAAAATCCCCAACAAAGTAATACCAACCAAATTTCAACAACACATTAGAAGGATAAAAAACCACGATCAAGCAGGATTTATTCTAGCATGCAAGAATGGTTCAACATCCACAAATCAATCATAGTGATACACCACATTAACAGAGGGAGAAAAATCATTGATCGTGCAGAAAAATTATTTGACAAAATTCAACCTCCAGTTATGATAAAAATTCTCAATAATGTGTATATAGAGGAAATGTACCTCAACATAATGAAGGGTATATATGAAAATACCATAGCTAACACCATTTTCAATGATGAAAAACTGAATGCTTTTCCTCTAACATTAGGAATAAGACAAGGATGCCCACTATCATCAATTTTATTCAACATAGTACTGGAAATTCTAACCAGAGCAATTAGATAAGATAAAGAAGGAAAAGTTATCCAAATTGGAAAGATAAAAGTGAAAGTGTCACTATTTGTAGATGACATGTTATTATATATAGAAAATTTTAAGGACTCCAACAAAAAACTATTGCAAGTAATGAAAAGATTCAGTAAAGTTGAAGAATGCAAAATTAGCAATATATATATATATATATATATATATATATATATATTAGCAATATATATATATATAAATTAGCAATATATATATATATCAAATTGTTATGTTGTATACCCCAAAGTAATACAATGTTGTAAGTGAATTAACCTTAATAAAAATATGAAAAAAGGCAGACATTAAAAAACAAGAAAGATCTCAAATCAACAACCTACCTTTACAACTTAAGAAACTGGAAAAGAAGAACAAATTAAGCCCAAAGCTATCAGAATAAAGGGAACAATAAGAAATAGAGCAGAGTTCAACAAAACAGAGAATAGAAAAATAGAGAAAATCAATGGAACCGAAAGTTGGATCCAACTTGGATCCAACTTGGATCAGTAAAATTGACAAACTTTTAGCTAGATGGACTAAGTAAAAAGAGAGAGAGAGAGAAGATTCAAATTGCTTAAATGAGAATTTTTAGTGGACATTTTTATTGATTCTGCAGAAATAAGAGAATCTTTATAAGAGAGTATTATGAACACCTATATGCCAACAAATTGAATAAACTTGAAATAGACAAATTCCTAGAAATACAAAAGCTATCAAGACTAAATCATGAGGAAATAGAAAATGTGAATAGACGCCTAACTAATAAAGAAATGAATCAGTAATCAAAATCTCCTGACAAAGAAAAGCCCTAATCCAGATAGTTTCTCTGGTGAATTCTATCAAACATTTAAGAAATAATTATTACCAGCTCTTCTCAAACTTTTTCAAAAAATGGAAAAGGAGGGAACACTTCCTAATTCATTCTATGAGTTTTAGCATTACCCTGATGCCAAAGCCAGACAAAGACACTACAAGACTACAGACCAATATCCCTTATGTGGCTATGAACATGAGTGTACAAATATATCTTTGAGATCTTGCTTTCAGTTTTTTTATTAAAATCCAAAGAATTTTTTAAAGCAAATATTACATTATCTTGTGGGGTTATCATGCATGTAAATGTAATACATATAATAGCTATAGCATTGATGATGAAGGAAAGGGAGACCAACATAATTACACGTTTGCTACATTTTACATTAAATAATACAACCATATTTACAAGGAATGCATACATTAATCTCTAAAGAAACTACAGATAAACAATGCAAGAGAGATAGCTAAAAAGTCAATAGTTAAAATAGTTGCAAAAATTATTAAAAAAATCTATGAGAATGCAGAAAACGGAATAGAGGAACAAAAAACAAAGGGGAATTAAAAGAAACAAGTGGACTAAACATGCCAATTAAAAGGCAGATATCAAAATAAATTTTTAAAGAAGAGCAAGACTCAAGTATACACCACCTATAAGAAATATACTTTGATATAAAAACATAGATAAGCTGAAGACAAGTGGTTAGGAAAGACCATGCAAACAATAAACATAAGAAAGCTGATGTGGCTACATTAATATAAGACAAAATAAACTATAAGAGTATTACCAGAGCTAGAGTCACATTTCATACCAGTGGGAGGATCAATTCATCATGAAGATATAACAATCATAAATATGCTTGTGCCTAAAAACAAAGTTTCAAAGTGTATGAAGTCAAAAGCCATAAAAAAGAAAGTCTCAAATTTTGCAAAATAATGTACCATTGGACTAGGAGTCAAGACACCTGAATTTAGCCATTTACCAGCTGACTGCCTTGGACAATTCATATTGTCTCTCTCAGGCATTGTTTATTCATCTTAGAAATAATAATAACACCTATAGTTAAGATTTGTTTTGGTGATTGAAAATAATGAAAGTGAAAGATCTAGGAGAGCATCTAGCAATCAACTAGAACCTAAAAAATGCTTATCACACGTATTGAATCAGAATTCTTTTCTATTCTTACCACTGCCTAAATCAAGGTAAGAAATGAAGACTGAATAAACAGTAAATAACATATTAAACAGTAACACTGCTGAAACACTTTTGATAGGGCAGAGGGACAGATGGTCTTTAATAGAATTATTGCAGAAGCAACATGGACCTTTGTATCTATTTCTCAGCTGAGATCCTAACCCAAAAGGGACTTTTCCTATGAAAGGGATCTTCCTGGCCACGTCTGTCTGTCAGAAACTAAAAAAAGAGCACACATTTAAAATAAAGTGAAAGCTTCAGGGCCCTACAGAAGCCAGTCATGGGGTTAATAAACAACCCGGGGGGGGCGGGTAATAAACAAACTGGGCAGCCACCATTTTCTAGAGCATATTAGCAGGAAGCAAAATTACTGGAGAATTTACCTATGTTGTAGTATTTATAATTTTGAGAACTTGTTAATTAAAAAAATGAGAATTTTTGACAACTGATAATATAAAGAATGACTATCACAGTATCAAAATGGAGTATAAGCATGACATGGGATGCATACAGGTAGGAAGAAAAAGACAGAATTTCACAATGAGAAACACCACTTAAAAAAAAATGGCAGTATCATATTTAAAACCTAAAAGGATACGTGAGTACTGATGTCAAAAAGTGCCCTATAATATTCACATTTTTTTTTAATTTTTTTTTTCAACATTTATTTATTTTTGGGACAGAGCGAGGCAGAGCATGAACGGGGGAGGGGCAGAGAGAGAGGGAGACACAGAATTGGAAACAGGCTCCAGGCTCTGAGCCATCAGCCCAGAGCCCGACGCGGGGCTCGAACCCACGGACCGCGAGATCGTGACCTGGCTGAAGTCGGACGCTTAACCGACTGCGCCACCCAGGCGCCCCTCTAATATTCACATTTTATTAAATATGTTTTCATTTATATCAATGAATATTAAAGATAACATGGGTTTATTCCTAAGTACTTGTTCACTCTCAACTACTATTTTTGTTCTCTTAATAAATTTTCAATATAGATAATTGAGCTTATTATTAATATACCTGGTTGACCCTCTACCTGAAAACAGCAGAGAGAGTCTGATGCTCAGAGTTATCAAAGACAGAATATTTTCACAATGCTTTCTTCTTTCTGAGGGTGCTATACATGGCAAATGAATTTTCCCCCCAAAAAGGATATTTTTAACACAAGAGAATATTCCTATTCCAGAGTCATGTCTGATAGTTCTTACATGACTAAAATGATGAAAAGTCAGTATTAATGACAGGACACTGAGGCTTATACATTAACCAAATGTTCCTAGTGCTTCTAGAAACTTAAAAGATGTTATAAGTCAATCTCTACTTTTCTATGGAAAAGATAATTACCTGACATAAATGCAACCTCTGACAGACCTTGGGGAAAAAACACATACATCAACCTGTCATACTACGATTTCTTGATAGGTCAAATTTCACTCCCAGTGGCTCGCCAAGTGCTGAGCATATTACCACCTGGTACAGAAGTGTAAAATAATATTAGCTTCAATAATAACTCAGGCTCTACCTGTGACATTATAGGAAATCAAGCCCATGACAATTTTTCATGAACCTGAGTTACTTATTCAATGGGAAAATTATAATTCTACCATAATAATTTATCTACAATATTAATATTAGTGACTCATTTCCTGGTAGTTAAAAAAATACATGCTTAAGTGAATAGACATAAGCAAAGGAAGAATGTGGTTCTGTCAATCATGCCGGTATTGTGTTTTCTATATGTCAGTAATTTAAAATTGTCTGAAAATAGCCAATGGATTTCCATCTAATATACACATAGGCCCATGTGATTTTCTGCATCAGAATGATCCAAAATTACAAAATCCCTTAGAGATATTAATGTAAGACAAAAAAGACCATAATGTGATGGCACTCATCTGTTGAGTGATGAACTAAAGAGGATTATCCTAAATGTGACCAATGGAGAAAATTTGTATTTTTGCATGAGCTTAAAGCCCACAAATGAATCACTTGATCACATTAATATCGCTGCTAGAATTTTTATAAAAGTGCTACTAATAGACTATACTGGCAAACAGTAACCATAGATACGGCAGCTCTGTTTGAGTATAAATTTCAGGCAACCTGAGGGGCAGAATCAGTAGCATGTTAATAGGAACTTCATAGGTATGAGTGACATTCACTAAGCAAAGTACTAGATTATACATCATCACTGAACACTTTAGACAAACCTGGAGAAAGTATAATCAACAGGAACATTTCTATATGGAATAACATAACATATGCATAGATAAAATGCTATCGAGTTTTGTAATTGCCATTTACAACATGGAGGAATAAGGTCAGCAAGAATTAAATGTCCAATTTCACACAGCAAGGCAGCCATGAAGCTGAAACTAGTCAACAGAAGAGAAAATTTATAGCTTTCAAATACCTGAAATATACCTGATGTGGTATACAGTTACTGCTTCATGCTGAGCTACCATTTGTTCTTGATGCAGGACAGTAACAAAAGAAATCAAAATTTAAAAGACTAAAAAGTTAAAACAACCCACCCACACAGACCTCCACCAAATGCATTATAGCCTTTGGATTTCCCTAGGACATAACCATTGGAAATGTGCATTTCAGCAATAAACATGGTACTTTTCTTCCATGTTCTCAGTGCTTTTGTTTTGAAAAAGCTACACATTTCACCACATATGAACCCTTAAAGGAAGGAAGTGCACACATTTTCCTTTGAGTTCCTTTAGTTCAAGTGGCATTAGGTATATAATTATTGTGTTTGCGTATACTCCAGTAAATGCTCTCTTAAAATTTGCCTGAAAAAACCATACAGCATTTCACATTTCAAAAATGAAAGCTCTTTTTTAAAAAGTCAACCAAGATAGTCTCTTACCTATAATAACAACAGGCAAACCACTTAGACTTAGAACTCAATTACAGTACCCTGACATTCTAAGTTCACTTTTTTATATTGCTTTAATTCACTACACTTACAAAATAGAACAACACACAAAAGAAATACAGTTACAAAATAAAAGGAAAAAAATAACTTTCTTATTATAGTAGCAGCAATGTGTTTAATGATTAGATGCTTTTAGGCATAAAAATGAGACTTTATAACATTTACCTTCCATACAAACTATAAATATTATATATAATAATATATATTTATTATATAATTTTAAATATAATAAATATATGTAAAATAGTTGCTATTCTTTAATACACTAGCCAGTACAGCATCCCATTATAGTACTTCCTCCTTAAATTAGTACCTTAATGAAATTTTTTTGCAATTTTTTATCCTATCTGATACAGCAAATATTTATATATATATGCAAAATGGAAATCAAATGACTATTAAAAGAAAAGCTATTTTGATAAAGGTGTATAATAGAAGCATGCATTAGCTTTTTCTTTGTTTCTTTCTTCCTCCTTCCTTCTCTCCCTTTATTTTTTAGAGGGAGGGAGGGAGAGAGAGAGAGAGACTGCACAAGCAGGGGAGAAGGGGAGGAAGAGAGAGAGAGAGAAAGAGACAGAGAGGGAGAGAGAGAGAGAGAGAGAGAGAGAGAGAGAGAGAGAGAGAGAGATTTTTAAGCAGGCTCCACACTCAGCATGGAGCCAGATGCAAGACTCAATCCCAAGATCCTGGGATCAAGATCTGAGCTGAAACCAAGAATCGGAAGCTCAGCCAACTGAGCCACCCAGGCAGCCCTAGTTTTTTTTTCTTACTATCTACTTAACATAGTTTTTTTTCAATTATTAGAAACTATTTATTATACGTCCATATTTATATGTCCATATTTGTACAGGTTGAATATGTAACTCAGATTACTGAAAAATTTGTCATTAACTTGATATCTCTAAAAATCATGTCTAAATCTTGAAAAATAACTGATGAATAATTACTGATGAAAACATTATTTTACACACAAAGATGAAAGAATACTCAGCACTTTACAAACCATTAGTAAATAAAGTTTTACCCACTAAGAAATCAAAATATGACAGTTTGATGTATATCATTTCTTGAGTCATTGTGGTATTTATTACAAATTAGGTAAATGCTATTCATGACTGATCTATGTAGTGTACCATACCTTTGTTTCCTTTCTTGCACAAATTATTGGCCTAATAATCTGTATATTTATCACTATTAGTCCTAAACATAATGCCTCAATTATGTAAATCTTCACTCATCATATCTAAACCCATCAGGAAGCCTAACAATTCCATCTTCACAGAGATATTTCTCCCAGACACCTCTGACTTGCTCAATCTGGTCAAGTTGCTCGGCAGTTATTTTCATATATCTCTTCATTCCCATCCTGAGATTCCCTTCCCCTCTCCTTGTCCCAGATCTCCCATTTATTGGATCCTGCATATTTTTTTCTCAGTTTACTCCCTGCTTTGGGAAAAGCACATACTTCAGTAGTTTCCTGGAAGAGAATACATGTAAGATTCTTTTTTCACCTATCTTGCGTGTCTGAAATGTCCTATTTTTACTCTTATGTCTGATTGATAGTATAGAATTCTAGATGGTAAATAATATTCACTGGAAATTTTCAAGACCATCATCTAGCTCCAGCATTGCTGAGAAGTCCATTATCATTCTGATCCTTAATCTCTCGAAGGAAATATATATTCTTTCTCTCTCTCAAAATTTGCAGTTGCTTCACGGATCAATCAGGTGACTTCACTTGAAGAGATAAAACAGGAAGCATATGTGATCAATTGTCTCTCTGGCCTGTGATTTGCCTGTTTGGGCCCTCTCAATTTGTTTGTGTACTTAAAGAGAGAAGCCAAAGAGTTAATTCAGGTCTTAAACATCTCACAAATCAAAAAACAAATGATCTCAGAACAATACACCATAGCTAAGGCTCTTGTCCCAAATCTCCTCACCATCAAAACCAGGGCCTATTTTTTATTAGACAAACTCTCCACTAGGTTGTTACTTCGAGACTTCATACTCATTGGCTTATTTAATCCTAAAATCCAATCAGAGGCACAGAGGTCTATTTTGGGAGAGCAGAACATTTCACTGTGCTTAGAAACACAAAGCTTAATAATACTGAAAGCCATTATTTAAGTGGCCAGGTCATGGTGACCATTTAAAAATAATCTCTAAATCACTCTCATAATAATATGCTGATCATGACTTGCAGGGCCCCTTTTCCCACAGAGAAACATTCAAAAAGATTTTTTTTTTACCTTGCACATTAGTTTTTATTGAAGTGTAGTTGACACAATATTATATTAATTTCAGGTGTACAACATGGTGATTCAACATTTATAAACATCATGAAGTGATTGCCAAAATGAATCTAGCTACCATCTGTTACCATACAAAGTTGTTACATATCATTACATATTACCAAAAAAGATTTTAAAAAATACACACACACACAGAAATAATAATGCGGGGCACCTTGATAAAGGACCACGATATTTTTTATAGAAATGTTTCCTCAATTTTATCTCCAAAATTATGAATTTTTACATGGTTTCAGAAGCTGCAAAACGATGTTCAGGATAAAGAATCAGAAAATAAACTAGATATGACTTTGAGATTCGATATGTTTCATTAGCTTTATTGACTATATTCTTTTTAAAAATTCCGGACGAGGGAGTTGAACTATGTACCTCATAACTCTTAATCCAGGGTTTTTATTACTGAGCATAATTAAAGATATTAAACCATATTATCTTCTGTACAAATGATCATGTTGGTGTCGGGGGCAAAACAATGAACCTTTCCCTCTTCACAGTTGTGTGCAGAATTTTCTGTATACCTGGTTTTCCTTATGCCTCACTAAAATCTTTATGTTCATGAGGTAACATTAAAGTAACTGACTGGTGGGAGTTTTTTTAATTATCCAAAGAAAAGATTTTTTTTTTAGTTTAACAAATACTATATGGTAGGCACACAATAGAAGTCATCTTCATTTGTCCACCTCATAATAATTAGTTCTCACTTAACTACTGCATAGCAAATAATTTTAGCCACATTTGACAAATTTAAAAAACTGAAGCCCAGACATATTAGGTAACATGACCCACTTCCCAAAGTTATAAGTGACAGCATTAAAATTTACATGCAAGTCTTCTTTTAACTCAAATTCTTATGCTTTTCCAGTTTTGATGAGTAGATTTAAACAGAGTATGATGATGTTTGCCTGTCACTAATAGAACATTCAAACGTTTAAGACATTTTCCTTCTAACAGGAAGAAAGGTTTAAGTTTTAAAAATTGCTTTAAAACTTTATAACTATTATGAAAATGCACAAAAGTCCTTAATAATAATAAATGGTCAGCTGTATCACTTTTATAATAGAAAGCATTTGTTTCAACGTCTGCTTCTAAAACTGGTAAGCCAGGTAATTCAGGTAAGACCCTGGCTAAAGATCCAGACTGAGAACAAACATTTTCCCCAGAGAACCTAACGAAATACAGTACAGAAATAATCATCAGGAATATGAGTATGGGGTATCACCAGCAGGCCAAGAAATTTAACACATTCTGGAAGACAGCATACTGGAGCATTTCTCTTGATAAAAATGGGAGTGAGAATACACTAAATAGAAACCACAGGGCCAGAGTTACCCCATTTGTCTGTTGAAACTCCAAAGGCAGCAGATGTAATGAGGGGTAAGGTGCAATACGAGTCTGAAAACAGTAGAATTAAGTGAAGATATGTGTACAGAACAACAATGAGGGTCAGCTATCCCCTCATTCTTTTCCTCCACCCCAACTCAGGACACAGGCATCTGGTACTTAGCCCAGTCTTATCCCAATCCTAAATGGCTCCTCACTTAAGAAATTATCAAAAAAGCTAGTGTATATACTAGCTCCCTAGAATAATATTCTTCTCGTTCTGACATCTGAGGGCCTATAGCCTGATCCCCAATTCCCCACTTGTTCATTCTGTCTATCTGGAGTCAGTACAGGGAATAGAAACCATTCTGGGTTGGCTTTTGTGTGGGGGGGGGAGGGGGAGGTTGAATAAAGGAAATTAGATGATTACAAAAGCAATGGAAGTGATAAAGTAACAAGATCTAAATCAGCTTTCAGATAGGACCCTCACAACAGTACAGAACTGATCTATAAGAATAGAAGCTACTTCTGCCAAAGTAAAACTATGAAAACTACTGAGCTCATGAACATACAGACTGGAAAACAGGAACCAGGAAAGAACTGCTGCGTGTTCTGACAAGCTCCGGAAAGCTGGAGATGAGAGCCTGAAACACTCCTGCAGAGGTGCACCTCCAACACCTTTACTGCCAGCAGGAAATGGCCAAAAGACAAGAGGGAGAAGATCTTTGCTATAACGTGCAGAACCTACTTGGCTCCTAGAAACTTGGCCACTGGTGATTCTAGGGAATAGTATCTTGTTTTCCAGTTGGTGCAAAAAGTTAAGACTCAACAGAAGGTGCAACTAGACCATACCCCACAAACTCAGCCCCAGGAAGAGCATGTGAACATTAGCACTTCATGACTTACCCCACAAGGAGTTCCCAGTCAGAATACCAATCACAGCAGAGATCTGATAGGAATCCACACCTATTTACACAATAGCACAAAACCCCACACCACCTACCCATCCCTTCATAAATCATCATTAAGGACAACCAAAGATCACGAGGCCTGAGAGGAGAACCAACATTGTAAAAGAGAATGATGACCAAAATAAGAAATTTCACATCACCCAGGAAGCAGAAGAGACACCTCTACCGTGATCAGGGAGATTAACGAAAGCTAGGATTCTTGGGGAAAGTGTTAACTAGAGAATGTGAAAGCATTCTTAGAGATTTATGTTAAAATTGCTACAATTAAACAGCATAAAATATTTAAAAGTGCATAGAAGAAAATATGGACAGAAAATATGAATAGAAGGAGGCAAATAAAAGATCTATACAAGAGATACAGCCTCCAAGTAGCAGGAGTTCCAGAATAAGAGAACATACTCAAATGCAGCCCAACCCAGAGAGCATCCAATCCAGACTAAAGCAGGAGGATAGGGGGTCTCCAGGAGGAGAAAATTCTGGAAAAAGGAGAACTTCTCACATTAGGTAGTATAATGTAAAACTCAAGAAGCTAAAAAAAACTTCTCCTAAGAGTAATACAATTTTGGTAACACTATTCCTATGGAAATGTCATCCTAGCACACATTTGACAATGACCAACAATATAAATGCTGCTCACTACAGTGAAGACACTTTTAGAGTAAACCCCAAATTATCCAGATTTTAAATGTCAGCTCAAATGTATAAAATATTACATGGGCCAAATAAAACAAACACACAGGATGAGTCCAGGCCACAGACCCCAACCATCAGCTGACAGAACCGTCAAAATGGTGGTGTTAAGCCAGAAATTTTCAAAAGTTTCATTTTATTTGAGAAGTTTGTAGCCATTACCATGTTTGATTCAGAAAGTCAGGCAGGGGAGGAAAAGCATAAATAATATGGCTATGGGTTCAGAAAAAGTATATAAATGTCAACACATTAAAAAAATTAATCTATAGTTGATTGATCATGGCAGGCAAAAAAGTGGGGAAAGGTGAAAAAAAGGATAGGGAGACTGGAGTCCCTACCTTATGAGTGGGAAGCCAAGAGATACTGTTGGTAGTTGAGAGCATACGCACAAAAAAGAGAAGTGTAAACATAACATGAGAAATGCAGAAGAGATCAGTGTAAGAAATTAAAATAGTTTAAATATTTGAAAGGAGGAGGAGAGAAAGTGAGCCAAATTCTCATGTTTCAGAGAAGGTGTCAATAGATGTTTATTAAATACCTACTCCATGCCACACACTAGGCCAGGTGCCAAGGATGCTGTAATGCACACAGGAACAAGAGGGGGAAACTGATGCTTGAAAGGTATCTCATTGTTGTTCACCCTCTCTCCTCTTCCTAGAATGCTTTATTATTCTTGTGTTCTGGAAAATGTCTATTCCTCCAACACAAATTCATGCTTAAATGCATGGAATCTGACCATGACTGGAGAAACAGAGGTAAAAATATATAATCTAGAGCTATGGAAGTTAAGAAATATAAAAACAAAGAGTAGAACAAGGTTGTCTACGGATAAAAAATAGCATTAGTGATTGGATGGAGAGTTGTGGAGGAGACTGTTCCTTTCCTTGAAATGCTCTTTGCACTAAGAGGCCACTGTGACTGAAACATGGCCCCTTCAGTGACAGATTTCCCTGGCTGCTGGGAGTGCTGTTCACCATCAACCCCTTCAGCAATTGTCTCAGGTGCAGAAAGTCATTCCTCCCAAAGTCAGGCAGCTTCCCAGACAGCCACATTTAATGACAGACTGATCCTTAAGTTAAGGTTGGCCATCTCAACCCAACTTGGAACCATGAAATCTTCAGAGCCATTCTAGCTTCTGCGAGTCACATGATATTGTCACTGGGCCTTCACTTGTACATATTTCTGCTTTCATTCCGTTCCACAAGGGTTAATCCCAATAGTGTTCAGTAATAACCCATTCACTAAACTCTCTCTCACAACTCTCTATGATAATTTAGTGGAGGTATTGCATTGATAAACACAAGTTTAAATGCTATAGGAGTGCCAGTGATGGTTTATTCACTGTAATACACAACAAATAATTAGCCAGTAAAACAGAGAAGATTTGTGACAATATAATTCACTTTCACTTTTATTAACGTAAGTTTCACTTTATTTTATTCCACTTTGTTCTCTTTCGTATTTTTGTTAAGGATTCTCTGCTTTCTACCTAATATCTAGCCCAAACATGAAACTGGAGTGTCGTTTTAAATACAAAGAAAACATTACTAGTTGTTTATTACTGTGTTTCCTTTCTATTATACACTTTAATTTCATCAATACTTCCTTCATGACAAGATATCGTTACTGATTGGGCAAAAAAACACATCTCAGTTTTGAAATCTATTAGCTCATATATTTTTATAAAACTTTACCACCAAGTGATAGTAAATTCTTTTTTGCAGTGTATCTCTGCAAAGCAAAGATTGTAGCTCATTAGTTATGTATCTGATTCCTAAATATTTTACATAAGGCAGATGATCAATAAATTTTTAAAGCATGAGTGAATGAATGAATGAATGAATGGACTTGCTTCAATACAATATTTCATCTAGAAATCTTTGTACAATTATTAGCACATGCTGACTTCTTGCTATTTTACCCATGATATTCTAAGTTGTAGGCATGTCAATCTCCTTGCAGTTCCTAGACACTCCAAGTCTCTGCTCCTCAATCATTAAGTTCATAAGTATTTATTAAATACATACTCTGGAACAAACTGAGTGTTGATGGGGGGTGGGAGGGATGGGAGGGTGGGTGATGGGTATTGAGGAGGGTACCTGTTGGGACGAGCACTGGGTGTTGTATGGAAACCAATTTGACAATAAATTTCATATATTGAAAAAAAAAATACGTATTCTGTGCCCAGGTAGTATGGAAGGTGCTGAGGATACAATCACACTCATGGTTTGAAATGCATCTTGTTGTTCACCTTCTGTCTTCTGCCTGGAATACCTTATTGTTTTGGTTTTCTGTCAAATTTTTATTCTTCCAAAATAAAGTCGTGGTGAAGAGTATGGAGTCAGACGACCAACATTCAAAGCCTTGCCCAACAGTTACTATGAACTTGACTTTAACCAAGTTCCTTAACCCGTAAGTCCGCAGTTTTCTCCTATTTAAAATATGGATAATAATTATTTCTGCTTCTTACCAGTTGTTGAAAGGTTTAAGTGATACAATATATGTAAAGATCTCAGGTTAGCCCCTCTTCATAATTGTTTAATAAATGTTAGCTATTATTGCCAATATTACTGTGTCCTGCTGCTAGAAAAATAGTTGAATGATGACAACAAATTCCAAGATATATTAGCTGCCACCAAAGTAGTGTCATGTTAGAACATCAACAGATCTTTTACTCTTTTTATGAAAGTTTTCTAATCTGAAAACATAAAATATTGTCTAGTATGTACAATAGAGAATTAATAATCAAGCTAACCTATCATATCCAGAAATCACTACAAAGTTGTGGAAACTGTGGGAAGAAGCGCAAAATTTGGAAAGGAACAAAGGAAGGGAACTCACATTGTTCTAGGTTTAAGGAAGCAAGTGTTCCAAAGCATATCCATTTTGCTTTATTTATTTTTTTAAATTTATTATCAAATTGGTTTCCGTACCATTTTGCTTTATTTGGTTCTTTGGCCACTTCTATGAACCAAGTAAAGCTTCCACAATTGTCCTCAAGATTCAAGAATTGAAAACAGTAAACTGTTTTCATGTTTTCCTTTTATTATGGAATAAAACCAATACTAGAAACCAGAATATATAGCTTCTTGTCAAATGTTCTCTCAAGTATCCAAAGTTCTTAATATGCACACAAATAATTTTATTTTATTGTTTTAAGTGTTTATTTATATTGTCTGCCAGCACAGAGCCCTACGTGAAACTCAAACTCACTAGCTGTGAGATCATGACTTGAGCTGAAATCAAGAGTCAGATGCTAAACTGACTGAGCCACCCAAGCACCCCCACAAAGGATTTTAAATCAAAGCCTTTTATTAAAAGGTTCTTTCCCGTGTCAAGCTTAAATGATCTCGATAATCACTGTGGTATCACTTATGTGAGTGCATGGATGTGCAGCCTCTCCATCAACAAAACACAGAGTTCCACAGGAGGGATAAAGTGGAAACAAGTGTTGCCACAAACATAGTGAATTGATACTCTTTTCTGCCTCCTCTTTCAATCGGGCAATCCATCAGCAGCATACATTAAGCACCAATCATACACTCATTCTATAGGTACTCTAAGATATTGAACCTGATCTTATTTACCTGAAATTTAAGTGAATGCCAAACTTCTGCCCATGCAACAGTGAATATTCTAGGGTTGAACAGTTTTTCTACTTGGAGATCTTGGACTCAAGTGCCTTAAGTGTAATAAAATCAACTCACTTCCAGAGTTGTTGTGAAGATTAGTTGAAACACCATATGAAAGTCTCTAGAGCACTGCCTAGTGCATAATAAAAGATCGAGAAACACCTAAGTGCCATAGGTAATGTGCGTATCTGTAGTAGTGGACAGCTAAATTTTGAATAGTTTAAGCCTGTGGGTTCAAACGGTAATGACATGCTTATGGAAGCATTAATGTGTATTAATTAGCTGGATGTCCATTTTTGGAGGAAGAGCTTTTTTCCCTAAATGAGATTTTACATTCCGTTTTAGGGCCACCATATCAAAATACCACAGACTGAGTAGTTTAAACAAGAGAAATGTACTTTATCACAATTCTGGAGGCTAGGAGTCAAAGGTCAAGGTGTCAGCAGGTTTGATTTCTTCTGAGGCCTCTCTCCTTGGTTTACAGATGGCTGCATTCTTGCATGTTCACCTGGTTGTCTCTCTGTGCATGTATGTTTCTGGTGTCCCTTCTTCTAAGGGCTCCAGTCATAGTGGAAGATGGCTCACCCTGAAGACCTTGTTTTAACCTAATCACCTCTTGAAAGACCTTACTTTCAAATATGGCTACATTCTGAGGTAGTAGGGGTCAGCATTTCAATAAATGAATTCAGGGAGGACACAATTCAGACCGTAACACCTTTGCAAGGACACATAGCCTCACAGGGATGGACTATATTCAACAAGCTTTATTATTGCCTTGTCCAAGGAACCCAGTGGAAAAGAAAAGAAAGGATCCTTAGCCAAAGTGAGAGAGATAAGGGCAAAGTCTGTGACTATTGCAGAAGAATGTGACACACACCTAAAGCATGAAAGAGTAAACAGACACTCTGTGGATGGATGTGCAGATTGAGTCTAATTATACAGAGGAAAGAGGAATGGAATTTCCCTCAGTAGGTCTCATAAGGTTTAACTACAGGGCACAGAATGAGAGTATGTCCTAATACCTCAGTGTCTGGAGAGATGATTACTGGCACAAGCCATCTCCTTCTTACAGGCGAGCATTGCTTTCTTTTCAGAGTCAACAGGAAACAGAAGAGGGTGTCTAGTGTTATCTATTTGTGGTGTCCATGCACTCAGGGTCTAGAAATGCCCTGGCAAGATAAATATGCCAATACTTTAGACTGAATGATTATGATAGTGTTATGGAAGATGTCACTATGAAGTACTATTTTCTGGAGCAACCTTTGACACCAGCAACATGGTCTTGCTCCATAGAAACTATAATATGTAATGGTTAAGACTCTAGGCTCTTGCTCCAAAGTTGGCTGGCTCACAGTCAGAAGTGATACTTACTAGCTGGATGACTTTGGGCAAATTCCTTGACCATTGCTTCTCAACAACTTCATATCTAAAATGGGAATAATACTGGTTCTTTCATCATTGGGTAGCCTGGGAATTACCTGAGGTAAAATGTGCAAAGTGATAAGAATATTTCATTACCAAGGAATCCAGAACAAAGAACTCAATCTCACTAGAGGGGAGGAAATTTCCAAAATTTTCATTGTCAGATACAGCAAATAAAAATACAGGATGCCCAATTAAAGTTTATTATCCTATAAATAATGACTACTTTTGAATAAGTAGGTCCCAAATGTTACATGAACACTCTTATACTAACAGTTTATTTGTTGTTTATTTTAAATTCAAACTAACTGGACAGCTTGTATTTTATTAGGCAACCAGAAAAGAAACGTATTGAGTGACATTGATAAAGAATATCAAAGAGCACAATACCTTGAATTTTGAAGTTGTTTAAAACACACATACCTTAGGGATGACTGAATAATTTAGTAGAGCCAAAGGGCTACAATGTAGAGAACCTGTGAGAGAAATGGAGCATTCAGATTGGGATTGCATTAGGAAAACCGGGTAGCTACAAAATAGAAAAATGAATTACTAAGTATCATGAAAGTAGCAACTGAATCATCATCTCAGTTCAGCAGAATTTGTGCATTTAGAAGGTATTCAATAAAAGCCTGATACATGAAAAATTAGTGAATGATTAAACATATAAAGAACACAACTATTTGAATGAATAAAATATTTGATAATAGTAAATTAGAAAGTATGAGGTAAATGAAAGGGATCATGGATTCAGGGAGATAAATTAGGAATGGCTTGTGGGACTCCAGTCTAGAATAGACGGAGTTGAAATGGAGAAAAAAAGGTTCTAAAAATATTTCAAGATAAAAGTCACAGGACAGGGGAACTATGCACAAGCTTTATTACCATCATCCAGCTGAGAATGCTCTCCTCAAAAATGTATCAGTTCTCTGTCAGGATGGCTAAAATTAACAACACAAGAAATGACAGGTGTTGGCAAGGATGCAGAGAAAGGGGAACCCTCTTGCACTGTTGGTGGGAATGCAAACTGGTACAGACACTCTGGAGAACAGTATGGAGGCTCCCCAAGAACTAAAAACAGAACTACCATACAATCCAGAAATTGCACTATTAGGAATTTACCCAAAGGATAAACAATACAGATTCAAAGGGGTACATGCACCCCAATGTTTACAGCAGCATTATCAACAATAGCCAAACTATGGAACCAGCCCAAGTGTCCATCGACTGATGAATGGGTAAAGAACAGCAGTCTACATAGATATAGATGATATAGATATAGATACAGATATTGATATAGATATAGATAGATGTATATATAGATGATACAGATGATATAGATGTAGATATAGATTATAGATATACACATAGATGACATAGATATAGATGTAGATATACATGATATAGACATAGATGATATAGATATAGATATGGATAAATATAGACAGATATTACTCAGCCATCAAGAAGAATGAAATCTTGCCATTTGCAATGATGTGGATGGGGCCAGAGTGTGTTATGCTAAGCAAAATAAGTCAATCAAAGAAAGAAAAATACCATATGATTACATTCATATGTGGAATTTAAGAAACAAAACAGATGAACATATGGGAAGGGGTGGGAGTAAGAAGAGAGGGAAACAAACCACAAGAGACTCTTAATGATAGAGAACAAACTATGGGTTGATGGAGGGAGATAGGTGGGTGATGGGCTAGATGGGTGATGGGTACTAAGGAGGGCACTTGCTGTGATGAGCACTGGGTGCTGTATGTAAGTGATGAATCAATGAATTCTACTCCTGAAACCAATATTGTACTGGATGTTAACTAAAATTTAAATTCAAAAAAAGGTAAAGGAAAACCAAAACCAAAACAAAACAACAAAAAGAAATCAATTGGTTTGGATGCTTCAAACTTTGTGGGGTTTTTTTTGTTTGTTTTTGTTTTTAATTTTTTAAATGTTTATTTTTGACAGAGAGAGAGAGAGAGAGACAGAGACAGAGACAGAGACAGAGACAGAGAGACAGAGCATGAGTGGGGGAGGGTCAGAGAGAGAGGGAGACACAGAATCTGAAACAGGCTCCAGGCTCCCAGCTGTCAGCACAGAGCCCGACACAGGGCCTGAACCCACAGATAGCGAGATCATGACCTGAGCTGAAGTCAGTCGCTCAACCGACTGAGCTACCCAGGCACCCCTGTTGCTTCAAACTTTGTTTACCATGCATTCTAGTGGACAAAACCCTTCCTATGAATCCATCAAGGCTTTCCATTTCAAAGATTGTGGGAAGAGTACAATAATGAAAACCAAAAATTTGTTGCTGTTGTTGTTTATTTTTTTCACAAAAGAAGTTTAATCGTAATCAAAAGTAAATATTCATTAGACAGTGAAGAGTCACATTGTCTAGAAGCAGATTTTTAAAAGTAAAAGAGAGGACATGTATACATAAGTATTTGAGAGACCCAATGTAAATAAGCTTCATCTAAGAATGTTGTTCCAATATTCTGATCTGTACACATACCAGACACATCCGAAGACTCCCTCCTCTTGAATATAATACAAGAGAAAAATACAAGTAAACCTATTCGAAGTGGCAAATCACAAAGGATTTTCTCTTCTAACAGGTACACACAAAGTGCTTATTGATGCTGTATCAATAATGCTCATGCGTGAACCAAGAAAGGAATAAAAAGAGTTGAAAGAAAGTCAAGTCATTATAAGGCTTATTTATAAAAATGAAGTATATCTCTCATTAGCACAGAAAGGTATTGAATTTTTCAAATTGTTAATATTCCTTTAAGCTTCACAGTTATGGAAAATCTGCAGCAGGAATAATCTTATATTTACTAGAAATAAGTATTACCATTAGTGTGACTGAGTGTTTTAGAATTCATGGAGAAATTGCAGGGGTTTATTTTGTTTTTTAATGTTTCATGGTTTTGGCATATCACAAAACAATTTTTAAAGGCATTGTTCCCTAACTTTCAAACTCATTTATTTCAAAAAAAAAAAAAATGATGTTTCTGATGCAATTAACCCTAGTTCAAATTTTTGAACACTAATTGGTCTCATTAACAAAGAGATTTTTTTCCTTTTAACTCAGAGGGGGACAAAACTTTTCCAAAAAACCCCCAAATAGTTATACAGGGTTGAACTTTGAAATGTTCTCTGTGGAACTTCTACCAGAAAAGCAGGTTGTCTAGTACACGCCATTTAGTTGGATGGCATGAGAGCAATGCCACAGTCCCCAGAATGATCAGGCCAGACATTCACACCGTCCCACTTTCACCCCGCTCACGCTTTCGCCAAAGGATGCTGTGCCCCCACTGTTACATATTTAGAAACCCGTTTTCATATTTTCTGAGTATTCTATAATCCAGCACTTCAGGAATATGACTGCAGTAAGGATAGAACAGAATTAGAGCAAGAGCCAAACGGAGACACCAACAAGAGTGTTTCCACCACTATTTCTCCCTCAGAAGCAAGGACAGATTAAGAGTCTGTAGCAGCGATGTGAAAGCGGAAATGTTCAAGTTCAGCCTATACTCTACGACAAAATTAAATACTAACGTTAGCAATATTCAAAATGAAAAGCTAATAGGCAAAATACTGCAAAGAAAAACATTTCTTTCAATTCCTTAGTCTTGTTATAATCTTAACACCTAATGGGACTCCACAAAATGTTGAGTTACCTCACAAAGAATTGATAATATTGTTACAAGAGAGTCAAAAGGTAATATTAGCAAGTAACCAAGCTTTGTTTTTATTCATTCAATATTTATTAAACCATAATTCAATGTGCTAGGAATTACAGGAAGTATATTAATAGAAGCATATTAATCTGTTACATTAAGTACAGCACATGAATAAGTCTTCATGTGGTTCCAAGAATCTATTAACATAAAAACTAGTTAGAAGATGGAGTGCCTGGGTGCCTCAGTCAGTTAAGTATCGGACTTCGGCTCAGGTCATGATCTCATGGTTCATGGGTTCGAGCCTAGGGTCAGGCTCTGTGCTAACAGCTCAGATCCTGGATCCTGTTTCAGATTCTGTGTCTCCCTCTGTCTCTGCTCCTCCCCCATTTGTGTTCTGCCTTTCTTTCTCTCTCTCTCTCTCAAAAATACAATGAACATTAAAAATTATTTTTAAAATACCAGTTAGAAGCAAACACATGATGGTGGTCATGATTGCCACACTATGAGGGAAGATGCTATGTACATCTATGAAGTTAAGCTCTTGGCCTGTGGAAAAGTCAGAATTAGTTACCTAAGTTAATGCATCTTCACAAATTAAACAATTTAATTTTTTAATAGAAATATTAGGTTCCTAAATCAAACATAATAAGCCAAAGAAGAAAATTAAAAAATGATACCTCCTCAGCTTGGGGGGATAAAACACTCACATTCAGTATTACCTAAAATCAGAATCATAAGCCTTGCTTCAAATGAGTGTATAGTTTGTCAAGAAAAATGACTGATATCTAAATAGCTATAATACAAGCTAGAACATGATTAAATGCCATATGTGAGGACCAGAGTATGAGATGGTAGTTCAAAGAAGGGAGATAAAGTATACTGTTAGGAAATCTGCCATACTCCATAAGGCAGACAGTATTTGAGTGTGTGTCCAAGTCTTTGGGAGGGTTAGGATCCACTGGCCTGAAGAGGGAGTTCTACATAGAGAGAATAACACAAGCAGAGTTGCAGAAGTAAGAAATTCTGAGACATATACCACCAGGTCCAGAGAACAATTCCATTGGCAAATGCTATGCATAAAGGGGAAATATGAGTAATAATAGGGAAATAGTGAGAACACATAGGGAAATAAAATTTCCCTGATTTCTCAGTGCTCCTGTAAAAAAGCTGGAAACATAGAAATAAAAAAGAAAAATGCTTGCTTTCACTTTCCCTAGAAACATTTTACCTTCCATATATCATTAAGATTAGATCTGCACTTATTTGTACAGTTAACTGCTCTGATCTGTACATATGATAAAACTTCTCTTATCTCCCCTAGAGAGCCAAATGCTTACAATCTGGATTAGGCACCTAGATTAAGAAATCAAGGTATTACGAAGACTTTTTCCCTAGGAATTTATAATTCAAAAGGGATGAAACCCAGACATTGGATACATCTTTTGGTTACAAAAGCTGTGGATCCCAGGGTTTACATGTTCCTTGGAAACATGTATTTATATTCTAAAAGGTTCCAGTGAGTGACAACCCAGAATCCTTTCCATTCCATTTCAAAAGATCAAAGGGTTTTTTTTCTCCTTTCAGAAGGAGACAGGAACAGTTAGTTGTCTTTCTCCTCCTGAACAAATCCATTGTTCTCCATCTCTCCTCTAAGGAGTGAAACTTATCACTTGCCTTGAAAGTGTCCATAGGAGTTTATGTTCCCTCAGTCTAGCTGTGGGGAAAGAAATGTCACAATGTTACTGTTGATTTGGTTGTAAGTATCAATACAGAACTCTTCCCTCACCCAGCTGCCTCCTGTTCTTGTATTAACACACACACACACACACACACACACACACACACATAAGTCTAAATATACACACCCATATACATAGATATGCAGCATTCATGTACACAAATACACACATAAGGGAGAACATCTCAGAACCTTCATCGTTTTTGACAAAACAGAGATCATGATGAACATTCACTGGCAAGCCAAAAGTTTTAATTTTAAAATGCTTCCTTTTGAACTGCAGGGAACACCTTCCAAAAGCTGCAGGGAAGTGGTGTCTTATCCCTGCAGACATTACAACTGTTTCCAGCGTAATATCATTTCTTTGAAAGAACGGCTCTAAAATGTCACTGCAGCCCACAACAGAGAACGTAGAGGCAGGTGAAAATCCAAACAGAAATTGAAACCTGAGACAATTTAGTTCAACAAAACTCAATTCTATTTAGTTAACTCTGCTCTTGGGAATTTGAGGATACTAAAAAGATATTTTTCAAGACAGCTTCCTCCAAGGAACGGACTTTTTTTTTTTCTCATGAGACAAGACAAATACACACTTGAACTAGACCATGCTAATATTTTTGATTTAGACAGTAGTTGATAAAAATGGTTAGGAAGGGAAAACTCAGTGCATTTAGGAGACCGTATTTCTGAAGGTGTGTTCAGAAAGACTCTTCCTTCCCTACTTTGTAAGTAATTAGCAATTTCCTTATATTGTGGTTCCCCAAATGGAACTGATAACTCTATAACTACCTGCCTGCAACCCTTAACAATCTCCCAAAGCACCAGATGTCAAAGAAGATAAGGATAGAAAGGCTGGGTTTACCAGGGTTAGAAATCATTTATAAGAGCATCTAGAATTTGCTTGATTTTCTCATTCAAGATCTTTGTACCTCTTGACTTTGGAGTGAAATAAGGTTGAGTGTGATCTTGGACAGTTTACTTAATCTCTATGAGATACAATGTTCTCTTCTGTGAAATAATGAAGCTATGCAGACGAAATGAGATGCCAGGTATAAAATAACCACCATATCATCTGACTCACAGACACTCAATAAATATTGTTCTCTGCTCTCCTGAAGCCACTCCTCTTATATATTCCTGATTCTAGAAATGGCTTTCAAGTGAAATGTGGGACAACAGGGATGTCATTGTGTTGAGCAGAGGTGGATAGTCAGCAGTATATAAGAACATAAAATTGCTTATGATTTTCAGCTTAGGTCATAAATATGAAAGGTGACAGACACAGGAAAAATATTAAGAGAGAGTTCCCTATGGCAGTGCAAGCTGCAAAATCAGGCAAAATTTGAAAAGCAAGTGTTTGATTGAATTTTTCTCCTCAATGAACAAGTAATAGCAGTGACAGGCATACAAGTGGGAAAAAGCATGGATCCAACTGAATTTTTAAAATATGTAAACAGGATTGTATTCAGTTATAGGAAAAGTATCAACAGCACATAGTGTGATCAAAAATGTTTCTAACTAAGTTAGAGGGCAAAAAATTAAGAATTCATGATTTTTGAAATTTTTAATAATGTAATTGGCTCAGATTTTCAATAAATTGCAATGTTTTCTCAGGAGAAAGAATAAAGAATAGAAATTAATCAAATACCAAAAAGTGAAAATTACATTTGGTTGAACAACAGCAATGAATCTCAACATGTGCTGGAAACTCAGGAAAGTTGATTCACCATCAAGCTTCTTGAATGATTGGACCTGGGTGAATAATCTTTTCCGATAATACTCCTTGTGTCTTTTACTTCTCAGTGTGTGATCACTGTCATCATTTGATAACGAAAAAGTTTTTAACTGTAATAAATCAGTGTGTTTTCATAGTGCTACCTGGCTGCAAATCTGAGGTATCATCAGGCACAGGCTCTCTTTACTGATCTTAAAGTTTGGAGAAGGCAAAAATCAAGTTCTGTCTGAATATTGTGCTTTTGTTTTTCAAGATAAACTATTGCTGTTTGAGGATTTTGTGGGTTTTTCTGAGTTTGCTTTATATACATTTCTTCTAAAAATATATTGATCTAGGACACCTGGGTGGCTCGTTCGGTTGACCGTTCGGCTTCGGCTCAGGTCATGATCTCGCAGTTTGTGAGTTTGAGCCCCGTGTCGGACTCTGTGCTGACAGCTCAGAGCCTGGAGCCTGTTTCGGGTTCTGTGTCTCCCTCTCTCTCTGCTCCTCCCCCGCTCGTGCTCGCTCTCGCTTTCTCTCTCTCTCAAAAATAAATATTAAAAAAAATTTTAATATATTGATCTGACTGATATGATGCCAAGATTTTGCTTTCTAAATAGGGAATTTTTAAGCTTCTCCTTTCTCATCTGATTACAGTTGCACCTGTTGAGGACAGGAATTTCATGGCTCACAGTTTTTCCCTATGTACCATATACCCAATAATAAGATTCTTGGTCAATTTCCCTCCTAAGACTTCAAGCCCCTGAATATGTGGAATGCATTCACTGCTTCCCTCTGTCTTGAAAAAATAGAAATAACAAATTCATTATGTTAATTACTTTCTCAAGTATACTTACCAATTTGCACAAATTTCTCAAAAAATAAATCTGGCATTTTTTAATAAGCTTGCAAAGTTCCAATTAGAAACAATTTGCCAAAAACGGTACTAGACTGCTTTTAAATGGTGTTATTAAAGAGCGGAAGGGGACCTGTCCATTGAACCTGCTTCAAATGAGGTAATAAAATTATGATTAAATGAAATCAATGCCAAGGGAGGCTACGAGAGATCTTAGAACACCTGCTCCTGCCTCAGACATTTTTTTACCTTTTTATTGAAATGTAACATGTGTACAGAGAAATACACAAGTCATTAGTACATAACTCAAAGAAATGCCACAAATTTAATGTGCCTGTGCAATAAAGAGCCTCTTGTGAATTACTGTTCTGGTCACTACTCCTCTCCAAAAGAAAAACGACTATTCAAACTTTTAAACCATAGGTTTATTTTGCTGTTTTGAAGTTTATATAAATGGAATCATAGAGTATATGCTCTTGTGTACAATTTATTTTGTTTCATATTAGGCTTATGAGATCAACCCACCTTGTAGGCATGAGACTAGGTTTGGGCAAATCTGTATTTTCTGCCTCCTCAAGTGGTAGACATTCCCAACCTGTAATATTCGCATAAAATGCTGAAACCAGTAGAGTAATAGCTTTAAATTCTGTGAAATGGTCAACTTATTTTGAAAATGAAGTATATACAAAAGTAGAGAGAAGAATGAAATGAACTCACACGTAGTTAGCATCTAGTGGCCATGACTTCGTCGGCTAAGGAATTCTTATTTAATCTAAAATTCCACTTGCTTCCCTCTCTTCAATCCACAATGTGGGGTTATTTCTTAAATACCCAGTATCATTCCTTCTATAAACATTTCACTGTTTAACTCAGAAAACAACAAGTTATTTTAAAATTTAGTTTAGGGGTTCCTGGGTGGCTCAGTCAGTTAAGCATCTGACTCTTGATTTTGGTCCAGGTCATATCTCATAGTTCATGAATTCGAGCCCTGGGTCAGGCTCTGCACTGACAGTGCGGAGCCTGCTTGGAATTCTCTCTCCGTCTCTCTCTACCCCTCCCCCATTCACTCTCTCTTCCTGTCAAAATAAATAAACATTTTTAAAAATTTATTTTAAATACTATTATCATCCCTAAAAATAAAAGAATTTCTTAGTGTTCTGGTTAGCATTCAAATGTCCCAATTTTGTCATTTTCCCCATGTTTTTTGTTTGTCTGGTTGGTTGCTTAAAGCAGTGCCCAAAAAAAGTCCACGTGCTTTATTAATTAATTAATTTGTTTATTGAGAGAGAGAGAGAGAGAGAGAGAGAGAGAGAGAGAGAGAGAGAGAGAAAGGGTGCAAGTAAGCAAGGGGCAGAGAGAGACAGACAGAACTGGGGATCACCAGAAGTGGGACTCGTGCTCAGGAATTATGAGATCATGACTTGAGCCTAAGTCAGATGCTTAACCAACTGACGACCCAGCCACCCTTTTTTATTATTATTCCTTCCTTACTCCCTTGAGAGAGAGAGAGAGAAAGAAAGAGACAGAGAGAGAGAGAGAGAGAGAGAGAGTGCAGGGGAGGGGCAGAGAGAGACACAGAGAGAGAATCCCAAGCAGTGTCCATGCTATCAGCACAGAGCCCAATGGAGGGCTTGAATTCACGAACTGTGAGATCAAGAACTGAGCTGAAACCAAGAGTCAGATGCTTATCTGACTGTGCCACCCAGATGCCCCAAATCCATGTGCTTTAAATTAGGTTAATATGTCCCTAACCACCCTTAATCTTGTTTTTTTCCTTGCAATTCATTTTTTTTTTTAATTTAGAAATGGAGTGGTCTTAAAATTTTGCCAAAGTATGGGTTTTAATGCTTGCCTTCCCTTGGTGTCATTTTTCTTTTTCTTACTAGATTAGCTAGTGGTTTATTTTGTCTATTTTTCTCCCAAGGAAATTAGCTTTTACATTTATTCTTTAGTTCCATTGTTTTTATGTTTTTCAGCTCATTAACTTCTGTTTTATCTTTATTAACTCTACTTTCTTTTACTTTGCTCTTTTTCTAGTTTATTGAGCTGTTTAATCTATTTCTTTTTTGTGTTACTTAAATAGACATTTGTACTCTACTTTTTTCTTTGTTAGTCATTCTGCTGGTGTCCCTGCTGGTACCCTGCTGGTATTTTTTTATGTCATGCTCTATAATTTTGAAAAAATTTTATAATTTTATTTTTTTAATTTGACCCAAAATTTCTTAACATTTTTTTTCTTTGATTTCTAAGTTGAACAACCTACGTGGTTTCTGTTTTCTAGTTGTTGTTGTTTTGGCCATTATTCTTTTGTTTTAAAAGTTTCCCCATGTACATTCTCTGTTGAATCTCTTGCATTTTATGCTTTATGAATTACTGCTGTGTTAGTGTACACATAAATATTAATGACTATTAAATTTATTGTGATTCATAACCTTTAAGATTATAAAATATACTTATTTATCTCTTTGATGATTTTTGGTCTGACTTCTGCCTTGAAAGGTATGGTTGTGAGCCCTGGTTTCTTTTGATTTGTATTCATCTAGTATATCTTTGCCCATCTTTTATTATTTTTAAGAAGGTTTGCTGAGACATAATTTACACACAGTAAAATTCACCCTTTTAGGTCTACAGTTCTATGAATTTGGACAACGATAAATAGTCATGTTGCTGCCACCAATCAAGACATAAAATCGTTCTATCACCACAAAAAGTTGCTGTTTTTAGGCAACTAGTTAATAGTTAACCTCCTCCATCCCCTGACAATTCCTGAGCTGATTTTACCACTACCAAGTTTTGTCCCTTTTTTTTTTCCAGTTTTCATTTGAATTCCAGTTAGTTAACATACAGTGTTATCTTAGTTTCAGGTGTACAATACAGAGATTCAACACATCCATACAACACCTGGTACTCATCACAAGTGCACTCCTTTATCCCTAACACCTGTTTCACCCATCCCCCACACCCCCCCAACCTCCCCTGGTAACCATCACTTTGCTCTCTACATTAAGGGTCTGTTTCTTGGTTTGCCTCTCTTTTTTCTTCCCCTTGTACTCTTTTGTTTTGTTTCTTAAATTCCACGTGAGTGACATAATATGGTATTTGTCTTTTCCTGACTTATTTCGCCTAGCTTTACCCTTGCTTCCATAACTTCGCATAAAGCTTTTGAAAGCTATCCACATTGCTGTATGGATCATGGGTACATTCATTTCTGGTACTGTGTGGTATCTGTTTTATGGTGTACATAGGTGTTTATACAGTCACCAGTTGAAGGACATTTGTGTTATTTCCATAACTGGGCAAATAGTGAACAAAGCTGCTATAAATATTCACATGAAAGTTTTGTGTTAATAGCCTCATTTTCCTTTAGTAATTACCTAGGAGTGGAATAGCTGGGTCACATGGTAAACCATATGTTCAGTTTAATGAGAAACTGCCAGACTGTTTTCTAGAGTGGTTGTACTACTTTGCATTCTTATCAGCAATGTATCAGAGTTCCAGCTGCTGTCAGTTGTATTTTTTCCCATTTCCTTTGCTTTTCTTTACTTTCCTTTATTGCCCTTCCCTCCCTCCCTTCCCTTCCACCCCTCTTTTCACAATTCTAATTGGTGTAACATGGTAATGAATTATGGTTTTAATTGGCATTTCCATAATGGTGGTGATCATTTCATGTACTTATTTGGCCATTGGTAGTTCTCTGATAAATGTATGTTCAAATTCGAAGTCCTGTGCCATTTACTTTATATGGAGTTGTGAGAGTTCTTATATTTCAGATATCAGATCTTAGACATTTGTTTTGCAAGTAGTTTCTTCCAGTCTCTGGCTTGTCTTAATTTCTTAACAAAGAATTTAGAACAGCAGACGCTTTTAATATTTAATATTAATATTTAATAAACTTTCCAATTTATCATTTTGTTTTATGGTGTGTGTTTTTTGGTGTATGTGTTCTATCCAAAAATCTTTGCCAAATCTAAAGTCACCAAGATTTTCTCATGTTTTCTTCTAGAAATTTTACAGCTTAATTTTTACATACATTTCTATGACTCATTTTGAGTCACTTTTTGTGTATGGGTGTGAAGTACAGGTCTAGGTTCAATATTTTTGCATATCGAGGTCAGATTGCTCCAGCACAACTTACTTAAAGACCATTCCTTTCCATTGAGATGCCTTGGAAATTTGTCAGTGTTAAGGGATATTGGTATCGGTCTATTTCTAGACATTCCATTGTCTTCCATGGTGTCTAACTTTCACAAATACCACATTCTCTTGATTATTGTCGCTTTCTAGTAAGTATTGAAATCAAGTGTCTTTTTTGATTTGTTCTTCTTTGGGATTGCACTGAATCTACAGATCACTTTGGGGAAAATTGGTATATTAGTAATGCTTAAGTTTTCCAGTCCATGAACACAGTAATTTGTTCATTTATTCAAGTTTTCTTTGATGTGTATCATCAAAGCTTTATACTTTTTAGTATAAAGTATTTCACATATTTGATAGATTTATCTGTATTTTCTGTTTTTTGGTGCAGTTGTAAATGGGACTTTTCATTTTTTAATTGTTCATTGCTAGTATATAAATTTGATTTTTGCATTATGCTTATATCCTGTGACCCTGCTCAAGTCACTAATTAGTTGTAGTGGCTTTTTTCAACATCCTTTGTAATTTTCTAACTCAACGGTCATATTGCCTGCAATGTGTCTGTAAATGTATTTCTTCCTTTCCAATCTGTATGTCCTTTGTTTCTCTTTTTTGCTTTATGACAGTGGCTAGCAGCATCTATGAGACGTGAATAGAAATGGTGAAAAAAGACAGCCTTGCCTTATTTCCAATCTTGGTTATAAAACATTCACAACTGAGTATGATGTTAGGTGTAAGGCTTTTGTAGAGGTTCTTTTTCAGGTTAAGGAAGTTCCCTTTTTCTCCTAATATAATTCCATTATGATCATAGGTCATATTTTGTAGGATTATAATCCTTTCATAATTATTTTAATGGCTCATAATATGATCCATCTTGTTGAATATTCCATCATATATGTGAGAAGAGTGTGTATTCTCTTGATATTTATTATTCTATAAATATCAATTAGGTTAAGTTGATTGATAGTATTTTTCTACATCCTTGGTGATTTTCTATTTTATTGATTACAGAAAGAAGAATATTACATCCTCCCTGTCAGTTTTTGCTTCATGTAATTTGAAGCTTTATTGTTAGGTGCAAACACACATAGCATTATTATGTCTTTTTGGTGAAATGAGTCCACTTGGTGAATCACTCCCCCTTTATGTCTAGTAATTTCCTTGTTCTGAAATCTACTTTGTCTTACAGAAATATATTCCTCCAGTTTTCTTTTTATTAGAGTTTACATAATACATCTTTTCCACACCTTTTAAAAGTTATTTTTGTTGTTGTTGTTGTTTGTTTCCTTTCAGAGAGAGAGAGAGAGCACTTGCAGGAGCCAGGGAGAGTCGCAGAGGGAGGCGGAGAGAGGGAGAGGGGGAGAGAGAGATAGAGACAGAGACAGAGACAGAACAAATCTTAAGCAGACACCATGCTCAGTGCAGAGCCAGACACAGGGCTCAATCCCATGACCCTGGGATCATGACCTGAGCCAAAATTAAGAGTTTGACAATCAACTCCCTGAGCCACCCAGGCTCAAAATTCTTATTTTGAAAAACTTTCAGAATTACAGGAAAAAAAACTAAAGGGAGTGCAGGTAGTTTCCTTCCCCTTCCACAGTGTTAATATCATACAAAACCACAGAATAGTAATTAAAAAAAAAGCAGGAAATCAATGTTACACAATAGGAGCAACTAATACACAGCTCTATTATTTTCTGGCTTTCATCTTTCCTTTCTTTTTCTGGTACAGGATTCAATTCAGGATCCCACATTTCAAATAAATGCTGTCTCATTATTCTTCAATCTGTGGTCTTGCTTAGCCTTTTTTTATCCCCCTGTGTGACACTGACACTATTGCAAAGTATTGACCACTTATTTTGTAAAATTCTCCTCAATTTGACTGTGTAATATTTTTTCATCTTAGACTGAAGTCAATTTCCCAAAAACAAAAAACACAGAAATAATATTGGGCCCTTCTCTAAGAATACCAAGTGGTAAATGACGTTGATATGATTTATTACCAATGATGTTAATATCGATCACTTAGTTGAGATGGTGGCTCTTATGTGTCTGCCCTGTAAAGTAACCCTTTTCATTTTTATATTTTTAAAAATTTTGTGGGAAGAGGTTTCAAGTTTATGCAGATTTTGTTTCTCATCATATTTTGGCCACCAATTTTAGCATTCAGCTTTGATTCTTGTCTGTACCTATTATTACTGTGGTGTTTGACTAATGGTGGTTTTTATTTCCCTCATTCCATCTACATTTATTAATTGTATTCTACTATAAAAAGGTGTAATTTCTATTTATTTATTATTTATCCAGTCATTTGTTTATATCTTTATGGACTTATGTACATGTAATTTTCTTCTGAATTATAATATAGATTTTTTTCTCAACTTGTCCCAAATTTGGGCATTCGAAGTTGGAAACTTTGTTCTGCACATTCTCTCATTATTTTTCAATTCTTTGTTATTTTCAGAAAATACACAATGTTGCAGTTTCATTTTATAATTTACCTCATTCATACTTAAAAACTTCAAGAAGCCCTGGTCCCTTTTATTGGGAAATATTTAGAAACCATGTCCTGGATGTAACGTTTGCTTATTAATATTACTTTAATAAATTTTATCAAAATTCATTTAGGAAACTGTCCATTTCATCTACATTTTCAACTCTTTTTTTCATAGATTCCTGCAATGTAATCTCATGATTAAAAAAAAAACTTTCCTCTGATACAATACTTAACCTCTTTGTTTTGTCTTAGTTTCTATCTGTGTACATCCTTTCTTTTTTCATCAAGTTAACTAGTGTTGTGTCTTTTGTGCGCACTTGTTTTTTTTAAATGAGATTTTTGAATTATTGACTAGGTCCACTGTTTTTCTCTTCTTGACCTCATTAGCTTTTTATCATTATTATCTCCTTCCTTGAGTTCTGTGGTAGGCAGAATAATGTCCCTCCCAAAGATGTACATATTCTTATCCCCAGAACCCGTTAGGTAGCAGAAGGAATTAAGGTTGGAGATAGCATTAAGGTTGCTAATCAATTGATCTTAAAATAGGGAAATTCTTCTTGGTTTATCTGAGATCATGTGCGTTGTAGGGTTGGTTCCTTCTGAAGACTTATGTTGTCCTGTTGGCGATCTCCAGCATTCCCAATTCAACCTTCATCTTCACTCTCCCAGTGAATTAGAGACTTCCCTTACTCCAGTATGCCCCCCTCCTATCTTGACTAGTTACATCTAGAGAGACCTTATTTCCATGTAAGTTCACACTCTGAGGTACTGGGAGTTAGGACACAACTGAACCCATAACTAAGCAATCTTTTGTTTCAAATCCACTCCATTTTTGAAGTTTTACCAAATATACTACTTTCAGGTGAATCCTAACTGATGACTATAAACTTTAGGAGTGGATTTGTTCTTTATTAAGCAACAATTTAATTCTGAGATACATTCTGCTATTTTTTTGGATCAAAAATATTCAAATTATACCATTAAAGGATTGAGTTGATTCATAAACTTCATAATTATATGTTGATTTGCACTCATGACCTTGGAGATACTGAGATAAAGTTTAGGAAAGATTTGCCTAAAGTATAGCCTAAGAAACAATATACATAATACCCAACCAGGCATCCACAATTTAAAATAAACATTAAATAACTTATATTAAATACATTTAAATTATTTTAATTATAAATATTAATTGTATATAAATATTAAGTAAATCATTGTACATATAATTAAATGAATTAACTTAAAAATTTGATAATACTAATATAATAATGCATATTATAAATTAACATTAAGAAATACTTATACAGGGGCGCCTGGGTGGCGCAGTCGGTTAAGCGTCCGACTTCAGCCAGGTCACGATCTCGCGGTCCGTGAGTTCGAGCCCCGCGTCGGCTCTGGGCTAATGGCTCGGAGCCTGGAGCCTGTTTCCAATTCTGTGTCTCCCTCTCTCTCTGCCCCTCCCCCATTCATGCTCTGTCTCTCTCTGTCCCAAAAATAAATAAACGTTGAAAAAAAAATTAAAAAAAAAAAGAAATACTTATACAATTTTATATTGCCCATAGATATCTGGAAAGGGGGTCTGAGAATCAATAGGATTAGCAGGGATTTCCCCAAATGATTAATGAAAACTGTGGGTAGAAATGTCCAAATTGCATTACCATGTCAAGGAAGAGTAAGCTCATGTCATGAAACATAATACTGTGTTTTGGTTCTCTGTAATACATCTCTCCAGGCCACTGTTCCTTGTGTAGATGAAGATTCAGGGTGCAAATGAATCATCTATTGGTTATTATATATCTCACTTTCTCTAAAGTGTTCTCCTTCTGTCTCAAAAGTTATATACGTATATAAGGGTTGATTATGAGGTTCCTCTCATTTGAAGTAGTTAGTTAATATATGGAGGTAACACAAGTAAGGAAGGATACAGTGGGGTCCCTTGGTCATTTGTATTACATTACCTTCTATCTGTGTTTGAAACAAGTTCTGGTACAAACAGAATGTCTGGCCTCTTAGGATTATAAGCAACCCCACTTAACTGCCAAAGTAACATGCTTGCCCTGCACTCTCTCTGAGTCTTGTGACTCCCATGAACTGTTAATCCATTGGAATTTTGCATTAACAGGGCACGCTGAACACTATATGATAATGGAGAACAAAGGAACACTAGACACACTATCTTGCATGTACCTTCTCTGTTCACATGCATGCTCCCATAATTCTCTTACAAATCACAAATTCAAAGATAAAATTAAGAATGTCAAGAATGGAACTGGAGGGTATTATGCTAAGTGAAATAAGCTAGGCAGAGAAAGACAGATACCATATATTTTCACTCATATGTGGATCTTTTTTTTTTATGAAATTTATTGACAAATTGGTTTCCATACAACACCCAGTGCTCATCCCAAAAGGTGCCCTCCTCAATACCCATCACCCACCCACCCACCCTCTCCTCCCTCCCACCCCCCATCAACCCTCAGTTTCTTCTCACTTTTTAACAGTCTCTTATGCTTTGGCTCTCTCCCATTCTAACCTCTTTTTTTTTTTTCCTTCCCCTCCCCCATGGGTTCCTGTTAAGTTTCTAGGATCCACATAAGAGTGAAACCATATGGTATCTGTCTTTCTCTGTATGGCTTATTTCACTTAGCATCACACTCTCCAGTTCCATCCACGTTGCTACAAAAGGCCATATTTCATTTTTTCTCATTGCCACGTAATATTCCATTGTGTATATAAACCACAATTTCTTTATCCATTCATCAGTTGATGGACATTTAGGCTCTTTCCATAATTTGGCTATTGCTGAGAGTGCTGCTATGAACATTGGGGTACAAGTGGCCCTATGCATCAGTACTCCTGTATCCCTTGGATAAATTCCTAGCAGTGCTATTGCTGGGTCATAGGGTAGGTCTATTTTTAATTTTCTGAGGAACCTCCACACTGCTTTCCAGAGCGGCTGCACCAATTTGCATTCCCACCAACAGTGCAAGAGGGTTCCCGTTTCTCCACATCCTCTCCAGCATCTATAATCTCCTGATTTGTTCATTTTGGCCACTCTGACTGGCCTGAGGTGATACCTGAGTGTGGTTTTGATTTGTATTTCCCTGATAAGGAGCGACGCTGAACATCTTTTCATGTGCCTGTTGGCCATCCGGATGTCTTCTTTAGAGAAGTGTCTATTCATGTTTTCTGCCCATTTCTTCACTGGGTTATTTGTTTGTCGGGTGTGGAGTTTGGTGAGCTCTTTATAGATTTTGGATACTAGCCCTTTGTCCGATGTGTCATTTGCGAATATCTTTTCCCATTCCGTTGGTTGCCTTTTAGTTTTGTTGGTTGTGTCCTTTGCTGTGCAGAAGCTTTTTATCTTCATAAGGTCCCAGTAATTCACTTTTGCTTTTAATTCCCTTGCCTTTGGGGATGTGTCGAGTAAGAGATTGCTACGGCTGAGGTCAGAGAGGTCTTTTCCTGCTTTCTCCTCTAAGGTTTTGATGGTTTCCTGTCTCACATGTAGGTCCTTTATCCATTTTGAGTTTATTTTTGTGAATGGTGTGAGAAAGTGGTCTAGTTTCAACCTTCTGCATGTTGCTGTCCAGTTCTCCCAGCACCATTTGTGAAAGAGGCTGTCTTTTTTCCATTGGATGTTCTTTCCTGCTTTGTCAAAGATGAGTTGGCCATACGTTTGTGGGTCTAGTTCTGGGGTTTCTATTCTATTCCATTGGTCTATGTGTCTGTTTTTATGCCATCATATGTGGATCTTGAGAAACTTAACAGAAGACCATGGAGGAGGGGAAGGAAAAAAAAAGTTACAGAGAAGGAGGGAGGCAAACCATAAGAGACTCTTAAGGACTGAGAACAAACTAAGGGTAGATGAGGGTTGGGGGAGAGGGGAAAGTGGCTGATGGGCAGGGAGAAGGGCACCTGTTGGGATGAGCACTGGGTGTTGTATGGAAATCAATTTGACAATAAATTTATATTTAAAAAATTAAAATAAAAAAAAGGAATGTCAAGATGACAACAGCAAAGCATTAAACCAAGCATAGGGTCCTTCTCACTGTGGAATCTTGTGCAGCTGCTTAGGTCAGATGCCCACAAAGCCCTCTCTACTCCCAAGTTGGTTGTCACATACTCCTGACAAAGTGATAAAAAAGGCATATCATCTGTATATTATTCTGTCTAAAAGCCCATAATCCCAGTCCGATGCTGAAATATATATCAGACAAACCAAGATTGAAGGAAACTACAAAATACTTGGCTGGCACTCTCAAAACTATCAAGGTCATCGAATACAAGAAAAAGCTGAAAAATTATCAAAGATCAGAGTACACTAAGAGACAAGATGACTAAATGAGATATGATAGGCTAGACTAGAATGTGGAAGAAGAAAAGGCATTAATGATAAAACTGACAAAATCCAAATAAAGTGAAGTATTTAGTTAAAAGTAATGTGCCAATCCTGGTTTCTTAGTTTTGACCAATGTAGGGACAATGTAAACTGATAACATTGGGGGAAACTGACACCTGATGAGGGTATGTAGCAACTCTCTGTACTATATGAAATTCTTCTGCAGATCTTAAATTTTCCCAAAATAAAAAGTTTATTTTTAAAAGGTATTTTATCCCACTTTCTCTTCTACCTATTATCCTCACTTTTAACCTGACAAATAAACAATGATAATGATAATATTATGTTTTAAAATAAACTTTTCAAGGTGCCTAGGTGGCTCAGTCAATGAAATGTCTGACTCTTGATTTCAGCTCAGGTCACAATCTCATGGTTTGTGAGATTGAGCCCCCCATCAGGTTCTACACTAACAGTGCAGAGCCTTCTTGGGATTCTCTCTATCCCTCTCTCTCTCTCTCTATCCCTCTCTCTCTCTCTCTCTCTCTCTGTCTGCCTCTGCCCTATGACTGCATGTTCTCTCTCAAAATATATTTAAAACAGTTGAAAAAAAAACTTTAAAATGAACTTTTCTCGAAGAATTTTAATGGCAACTAAGCTAATAAATGGAAATATAAATTAGAATTTTTTTAATGTTTGTTTATTTTTGAGAGAGAGAAAGATACAGTATGAGCAGGAGCAGGGGGGTAGCAGAGAGAGAGGGAGACACAGAATCTGAAGAAGGCTCCAGGCTTTGAGCTGTCAGCACAGAGCTGGACATGGGGCTCAAACTCATGGACTACAAGATCATGACCTGAGCTGAAGTTGGATGCTTAACTGACTGAGCCACCCAGGAGCCCCTAAATTATAAATTTTTAAAGATATGATTAAATTATGCAGAGAAAGAGCTCCTGGGTGGCTCAGTCAGTTGAACATCTGACTCTTGGTTTTGGCTCAGATCACAATCTCACAGTTTCATGGTTCTGCATGATCTCACATCAGGCTCTGTGCTGACAGCATAGAACCTAAGTAGGATTCTCCCTCTTTCTCTGCCCCTCCCCAATTCATGCGTGCGTTGTGTGTGTGTGTGCACGTGCATGTGCTCTCTCTCTCTCTTAAAATAAATAAATAACTTAAAAAAGAATAAATAAAGTCTACTAAATATCTTAGTTACAGAAAAAAAAAACAGCATTCATACAAGAAGCAATAGGTTCTGTTTAGGTAATAACTTCGTATCTGCAACAAATATAGGAAATTCACATTACCTCTTACTTACCATTCTCTATCTTTGAAATGGCAAATCTCATGGTAATATCAAAATGTAATAACAGTTCCTTAGACTATTTTCATCTATGTTTCAACAAAAGCTATTGAGATAACTCTAATACACAAAGAAGTACTGTTCAAGGTTAAGAAGAAAAAATGTGGGATGAGGATAAAACCTTTGTGTCACCAAGTTTTATAGCTGATAGCAGATAGAAAAATACTGTGCAGACCTTCTCAAACTGGCATCTCAGAAATCCTTTGTGTATGACTAACTGCCTTGATAAACTGCAATTACATTTGTAGCAAAAGGTCCTGGAGAGGAAAGGTACCGACCCAGGGAAAATGAAAAAATCCCAAGGCACTCTTTGAAGGCCATTTGTGGCCAAACTTAAATAATTACAATATGAGCCCAGCTTTTTAACCATATAACTCTTCAATTCGTGAGCTGAACCACAGGTGTATAACATAGGTTAATACACCTTTTACTTAGTAAGAGTATAGCAAACAATTCAGTAACATGAAAACCAAACTATTATGTAAAAATATTATACTAGTGCAAATTTTAAGGTCAACATAATTGTTTGGGTAATGCAAAATAGTTACTTTTGTGGTAATGGCACTTATAGGTGATCATTTAAAATTTTAATTCAATGTTTACTAATATCAAAGTTACACATGTTCATAGTTTCAAGACTCCAACAGATTATATGAGGCTTATCATAAGAAACAGCAGGTCTCCACTTGACTCCATCCCTATTTCCCAATCTTGAAATACTCAAATTCACTTTTTTTTTCAGCTGATTCATTAGTATTTAATTCTGGTAAGTTTTTTATATCTATATGCATTTGTTTTATCTCAACAATAATACTGGGTTTCTGTATCAGAGGCAGACCAACTGTTTACTCACAAAATATCTTGCCTCAGTATACTCTATGCTCCATTTCATCCACAAGGCAATTATTTCTCAAGTTTCATTGCAAGCTCCGTTTTGAAGAAACCAATATAAAACAGGGTCTGTCTTCACTTTACGTGCAGGGATTCTGTATTTCTGATTCCAGAAATTATGAAATTGGGAGAGTATATCGAAGCTGTCACATCTACCCTCTCCCCTACAGTAAGAGACACAGAGACAGAGACAGAAAGTCTTTCTTGGAAGAACAGGGAAAAGTGTAAGCATTTGGCTCTGGGAGAGATAAGAAAAGTTTTGTTAACCTATTGTCCTTTGAATGGGGGCAGAGGGCTCTGCAATGAAGGATAAATGATTACAGGTCAAGCAGCCTTAGGGATGTGAAGACCAAATGGGTCTGGGGGGAAAGGAGACATTCTCTCCGCTTTCAGCAGTCAGCTTCCATTGCTCAGAAAACCCTGACCATGCAGAAACACGAAAATATTCATATTGCTTCCTGACATATTTCACATTTATAAATACCATACTTATATTGCTGTTTCTAACTTTTAAAATTGTAGGCACTACTTTTGGCACCTCACTGTTTCACATGCCCCCAAATGAATACTCTCTACTCCCACAACTCTAAGTGGAGTTATATCATAATCCTGGTTAGCTCAATATTCAACATGTATATTATTACTGCAGTGTAAATGATACTCACTTTTGATGCATGTAACACACTATGATAGCTTTTGATAGCTTTCCTATATTGCTCAATAATAGTCTTCTCTGCAGCTAATAATGTACTTCTCCCCTCCCCCCTATTATTTAGTACTCTATTTACTTACCCACTAATTTAAGGCCACACTCTCCCCTCACCTATCTTTACTTACTATGTTAGGTAGATAGTCTATCCGGTTCACCTTGTTGAGGAACTCTTCGGAAGAATTATGACGTGCAGTCTCAGAGAACAACTCTGTAGCCATGAAATTCAGGGATCTGTAGCAGTCACCTTTGCTTTCTCACCTCAAATTGTCTCCCCTTGTGTGATTCCAGCTGCAGCTGGAACAGACCATGCCCTGTGATTTCAGACTTACCTTGTTGTGGCATCATACCATCTCAAGCTCTCTTTGTACAACTTTCTGCCCTCTGACTGGGCACCTTAGCCGACTCCCAAATGTGGCCCAGAAGTGAGGAGGAGTTAACCTTTCAGGGGTAAGATCAAACAACTGGGATGGTGGCCACTGGATAGAGTTTCAGCCTCCTCTCCCACAAGGGAACAATTCTTGGGGCCACTTTAGATGCTTCTCTGGAATGGAGTCTTCGTTGCTTACAGTGACACTAATACAGGCATTTTTATATTGTTTATTTTTTCTCTTTCTTTTTCCTCACTTCTCCATTCCCTCACTCCTACTCCCTGGGATTATCTCCCAACATAAAGCACTACCAAGTTCTTGTTCCAAGGAAACCAATATAAAACGGTATCTCCCTTCACCATCATCCTGGCATTTTTTCTCCTCCTTTCCCTTGGGTTGGCATCCCTGCTCTATGGATCCATTTTTTTTTCTCTCTCTCTCTCTCTTTCTTGGTTTTACCCTCTTTTTTTGTGAAGCACACCCTTCCATAGTCTCCTGAGAAAGTATCTTCCTTAGAATTTTGAAGGCATTCTCCAATGTTTTCTGGCCATGCCTCCAAGACATCCAATGCTTTGTAACAGATACTGTATTAAATATATTTTCCTCTCAGGGCACCTGGGCGGCTCAGTCAGTTGGGCATCCAACTTCCACTCAGGTCATGATTTCAACGTTGTGAGTTCAAGCCCCACATCCGGCTCTGTGCTGTCAGCTCAGAGCCTGAAGCCTGCTTCAGATTCCGTGTTTTCCTCTCTCTCAGCCCCTCCCCTGTTCACTCTCTCTCTCTCAAAAATAAATAAACATATAAATAAATAAATAAATAAATAAATAAATAAATAAATAAATGTTCCTCTCTGGAAGTTTCAGGATCTTTCTTTGTTTTTTCCCTTAGTATGCTAGAATGTCATTTATATGGTTGTGGCTATTATCAATTCACTTAGGAAACTGATAGAAAATTCTCATATTCCTATTCTAGAAAATTTACTTGAATTTTTTAATGATTTCCTTTCCTCCATTTCTTTGTCCCCTTCTCTAGAAATCCTATTTCACAGATGCTGGACTTCCTGGAATAGTCTCCTAGTTTCTTTACAGTTCTCTTTATAGTGCTCTTCTATTTTTCATCTCTCTCTCTCTCTCTCTCTCTCTCTGCCTTTAATTACTGTCTGGGAGAGTTCTTCAAGTTTATCTTGCAATTCTTTTATTGCAGTTTTAGTTTTCACTGCATACTTAAAATTTCTAGAGCTCTTTTTGTTCTCTGAATTATCCTTTTTTATTTCGCCATGAATATAGGTCTTATTTATGGATTCTGTGTCATCTTTCATCTCATCGCATATAATAATAATGGGGGCAGAGGGTTTTTCTTTTTTTTTTTTTCCCTCCCTGAAATTGCTTCCTCAAAGCTGCTGTTGTTGATTTTCTCTCTCTTTCATATTTAATGTTGAAGCATTAGAAAGCTGACTGGGCCCTTCTGTTTGTTGTTCTCAAAATTTTCTGGAAGGTAACAAGGTTGGTAATTTGGGAAGTGTATTGTCTCTTTTGCTGATCTGAGCCAGCATTGGAGTGTTGACCCTCTCCTACCTGGAAGGTTTAGTGTGTCTGCCAGTGCTCTGGATTAGAGTAGAAGAAAGCTGGAGGTCTCAGACAATGCAGAAATTCTTAGTTTTATTATCTCGAGAGAATAAAACTTCTCTTTTCTGCTAGAAAGGGAGAGGAGTAGTGAGCCCTGCCATCGATGGAATGGGAGAAGGGATCTTGTGGATCCAATTGTTTGTTAAAGAATTTTTCAACTAATCATTCTGGTTTTAGCCCCTCCCTTATCTCTACAACTAAGAGTAACAAATCAGTAACAAGAAGTAACCAAAACCTGAGCCTCCTGGGAAATTTATTTTTAAGTCCTTTACCTTCACCACTGCTAATACAGAATTCAGCATTTTTGCATCTGCTAGGGCATTGGTCACTTTATCCGCTTTCTAGTTAATAAGATCTTTTTTACTTTCTCCTCTCTGAATTCTTTGTCCACGTGTCTTACACGATTTTAAAAGTCCTATATTATCATATTAGTGCTATTTTAGGAGGTAGTGATATACAATTGTGCACTCACTGCCACAGTTTCAATCAGATGTGCTATGTTTAATAATTCATAAAATGTTCTTATATAGAAATATCTACTCTCTTGTCTTTATTTTCTTAAATAGGGTTTATCATAAACAATTTTACTTTTTTCCTAATTTATGGCAATTTGATTGATCAATTATATGATTTTGGTACAATAAATTATATCTTCAACATTTTATTTCATAATATAGGAGGCTACTTATCTTAAACTAGGTAGCCCGCAAGTTTTCTAATTTTGCTTAATTTTATACTTTTATTCTATAATTATTTGGCTTATTTTTAATTAATCTTTGTATCTCATTACTGACAGGATGAATTAGTGGCTTCTATTCCACCTATTTTACATACAATATGGAAGGCTAGAGTGGTTCTACTCTATAAAGGCATAAAATAAGAAATTACTGTTTCTCCTCTAGGGTTTTGATGGTTTCCCGTCTCACATTCAGGTCCTTCATCCATTTTGAGTTTATTTTTGTGAATGGTGTGAGAAAGTGGTCTAGTTTCATTCTTCTGCATGTTGCTGTCCAGTTCTCCCAGCACCATTTGTTAAAGAGACTGTCTTTTTCCCATTGGATATTCTTTCTTGCTTTGTCCAAGATTAGTTGGCCATACTTGTGTGGGTCCAATTCTGTAGTCTCTATTCTATCCCGTTGGTCTATGTGACTGTTTTTGTGCCAATACCATGCTGTCTTGATGATTACAGCTTTGTAGAAGTTGTGGTTTATATATACAATGGAATACTACTTGGCAATGAGAAAGAATGAAATATGGCCTTTTGTAGCAACGTGATTTGGAACTGGAGAGTGTTAGGCTAAGTCAAATAAGTCATACAGAGAAAGACAGATATCATATGTTTTCATTCTTATGTGGATCCTGAGAAACGTAACAGAAGACCATGGGGGAAGGGAAGGGGAGGGAAATGTTAGAGAGGGAAGGAGGCAAACTGTAAGAGACTCTTAAAACTGAGATTAAACTGAGGGTTGATGGGGGGTGGGAGGGAAGGGAAAGTGGATGATGGGCATTGAGGAGGGCACCTGTTGGGATGAGCACTGGGTGTTGTATGGAAACCAATTTCACAATAAATTTCATATTTAAAAAATAATAAAAAATAAAGGCATAAAATATTAAAATAAAATTTTTATAGGTACTTTGCTGGAGGTCCTAACCCTCTATTTTCCCTCTCTTACTTACATTTTTAATATGATTTATATTATTATAATATAGTCTTTGAATAAAAGAGGCCTTGTTGTACCTTAATAACAATAATAAAGATGATGGTGGTGGTAATAATCAAAATTTGTAAAATTTATTGAGGACTTACTTTAAGAACTATTTTAGGTGCATTATGTATATGTCTCATTACAATCTTACAAAGAAGTAGTATTATCTCCACTATTGTAGCAAAAGGAAAACAGAGGACTACACCAAAGATACTGCCTATTCCTAGAGTGAAAAAAAAAAATGATAATCTGGGATTTTCCCTCCAGTTTGACTGACTCCAAGGTCTCTGTTTTCCCATTACCATGCTATACTGACTGACTCTGCAAAGCAGCATAATGGATGTCACAAATGGACAACAGATATCATAAGTGCATTTTTGTATAATTTATAAAGTTTACATTGCTGGCCAAGATTAAATCAAGGACAAGAAGCTCAATGAAAAGAGTCATTGCGGTCACAAGGGGAATGCATGTGTAGTGGCTGCCAATCCCCAACCCTGTATGTCACAAGCCTGCTCCTGAGTTTACAGAGAATCTGATACCAAAGATATTTAACATCCACTGTGACACTTCTTAGATCAAGGCAATATGCACTTATTCACAATTCACAGTGTACCGAACCGAGGTAACTGAAAAATTGGGGATATAAAGAAAAGATATATATTCTCTGCCTACAAGGGACTTACAGTCTAGTTGGAAATATAAAACTCATATGAAAATTCAAAGAATTTCACAATACAATACAATTTTTTAAAGGTTTGAAATGCACGCAGGATAGCATTACTTCAGAAGAGAGAGCTTGGTAGGGAACAGTTTGAGATGAGTAGTGGTGTGCAGCAGCCAATTCTTGAATATATACTGAAGGGTTATAGAGCTTTCAGACTGACAATGAGGAGTCACAAGGTTTGCTCATCAGGTGGAGATACCATATGAAAGACAGAAATGAAAAGTATATGTATAGTTGCAGGGCAGAGAGGAAGAGACACAGCAAAGAGGATTCCTACCTAGAGAGGGGATTGCGAGCAACGCAGTCAAATAGAGGCAAGGCGGTATAGTGGAATTGTCTCATGGAGGGGGCCAGTGCATAAATACTAGTCAGGATTGAAGACACCAGGCAAATCAGGCTGAGCAATCTGGGCAGTATCCTTTGGCTAAAGGGGAGATTTCTTAAGTTTTTTCTAAGAAGAATGACATAATGGATCCTTAGGAAAAATAATCAAAGTGATATATAAGAAGGAAATAGGAAGAAGGGCAGGAGCCTCTCATGGCTGACAAGATATCAGAAGAAAACCACAGAAATCTGGGCTTGAGGTTACGATTGCCTAGATACGTGAGGATGAAGAAATGCACAATGGGGGCCCACTCCTTTATAAAGGAGACATTGCCAGGTGTCATGGCTAGTAAGAAAAGAAATAGAAAGTTAAAAATAGCGCTCGGGTTTTCAAATCAAATTACCAGGATTATTTATGAAGCTCCCAACACTCAGGATATGTAACATCTTAGTCATCCCCCATCAAACAGGCTCCCTGCACCTCTGAACTAAATTAGTATTTTTTATTTGGGCCCAGCTGGTAGTTCTGGGACGTTTGCCAGAGGATCTGCTGACCAGCTTAATAATTACATGTTTATTAGAATGTGTAATTTATGAAAACAACTTGAAAAACGAAACCCAAGACTGCCTTGAATGAAAGAAACCTTATTAAATGCAAAAACACATTTAATTTATTTATTTGATTCTATCCTGGAAAGGAAAGAGAGTAAACTCTCATACCTATACAGAAAACCCAATAATTATTTACTCATTTAACTAATTGCTCAATTAAGTGAATAACATACCCATTCAACAAATATGACATGGAGCACATACTACTTGGCAGGCACTGTACTAGGTATTGAAGATAGAAATAATAGTAGAATAATATCCCTCTCCAAGAGGCTCATAGAGTGATCAAAAGAATAATTCAAGATGTTGGGGAATCACAAAGGGGTGGCAGTTACCCACATCACCTCTGAAAGTGGCAGGAATAAAAATGGACAGTACTCTGATGTGGAAAAGGGCAAGAGGTGCTTCATATTTAAGTGAAATAAGCTTTGCCCCTTTTCTCTTGCTCTAGAGTCATTTTTGATCTCCTTCTTTCTTTACACCCAACATCGAATCCATTAGCACATTTTATGAGGTCTACCTTCACAATCTATCCCAAATCTGATTGTTTTTCTCATGCTATCTACTGCTCTGTACGCAGCTAGTTCCAGTTCCAGTTATCTCACACATGGACTAATGCAATGGTCTTCTCACTGGTCTTCCTGCCTCTATGATGGCCTCCTAGCATCTCATCACCCAAATTCAGAGTGGGCTTTTTGAAGTTAAAAAAAATCAGGTCTTGTCACTCCATTGGTTAAAATCTATGCTCACTTAGAGTATAATGTGAAGTTCTAACCATGCCCCATAAAGCCCTACACAGACTGCACTTATCTCCAATCTCCTCCCCATTCTCCGGCCCAGCTTCCATGTGCCATATGGCCTCCTTGCTGTTCTCCAGAAAACCAAGGGCACTCCCACCACAGGCTTGCATGTTACTGTTCTCTCTGCATGAAACAGTTTTCCCTACATAGCTGCTTCTCTTCTTTTTGTCTTTGCACAAGTATCACTTAATATAGAATCTTCCCTAAATCTTTAGTCCTATTACTGTTTCTTCTTCTTGTTTATCACATATTTGTTTATTGTTTGACCCTCCCTGCTGAAATGAAAATGTCACAAGTACAGAATACTTGGTATATTTTTGTGTGCTGCAGTATCTCTAAAATAATGTGTGGCACAAAGAATGCCCAAATACAGACAGTATTAGTTGAATTAGCAAGTCAAATATAACTGAAATAGCTCAGGGATTTTACTTATTTTCAGCCTGCTTAAGTGGGCAACTAAACAAAGGATAAGTATTGAAATGATAACCCTCATTTATAATCAAGTCTTTAACCTGTAACACCTGTAAAGTTTAAGGAGCCTATAGGTTACCTTTTTTTTTTTTACATTCAAATAGGACTTTACAGAGATTTCAGACTTATATAGATCATTTTAGGAAATTTTTAAAAATAGAAAAGTATGCTTTAAAAAATCAGCTAGAAATTTATTTCCCCAGGTTATCCATGGCTAATATCTTCACGTGGGTGTCACAATGCATGTACAATTTTATACTCTAATTTTCATTATCCAATATTTAGGTTTTTCTTAGCACTAAACAAAATTCTTTGAAGCTATATGTGTGTGAGAGAGTTTATACACAAACTGCTTTCCAGAAAGGATCTATCAATACACACCTCAGTGAACACACATGGTTATCTGTCTCTCCTTGCTGGTGCTGAGAACTCAGAGGCAAGGTAGTAGCGTGCTTGAGAGCTCAACAGCCAAAGGCACACTGCCCAAGTCCAATCCTAGCTTCGCCACTTACTAGCTTTGTTTGGGAAATGTGTGTCATCTCTTATTGCCTCACTTTTCCTAGCTATAAAAAGGAGCTAACAACAATACTAAGCTCACAGGCTTATCGTGAGAATTGAGTTGGGTAAACATAAGCAAAATGCTTAAAATAATGCCTAGCAACTACTTAACATATACAAATGTTAGCTGGGAAGCTGAAGAAAATAATATTCAATATTGTATACGAACATTTAAGCATGAGGAAAAAGTGATAATATCCCACTTATCTTTGGTTATAAACATATTGACTAATTTTTTATTTCTTGATCATTTTTTCATATTTAGTCTAAGTCCTTTGCTTATAATTTATAGATTCATAAGGGTTATTTATATATTGAGATTAACTCTTCACATATTTATTGAAAAATTCTTGTAATTTGTTACATCATTTGTTCATTAATATTATGCATTTTATTTGTAATGTAAAGAAAAATTTTAATTTATATTATCAAGCCTATCAACTTGTGCTTTCAAATTTTATCCATTATTTTATGCTTCTACATGTTCTCCAATATTTTATGACTTAGAATTTTATATTTAGCTTTTTAAGTTATATGGAAATTAGTGTATGATAGGATGTGAGAATTTACCTTGAAGTTTCTATGGAGCAAATTTTCTCAATATCATTTATTTAAAAATCCATCTATAGCCATTCTTTTATTATACTTCCTTTAGACTAAGTTTATATGAATTTATAATATAAGTTTATTAAGTTTATATGTATATCTATATATACACACACACTTATATACACATATCAAAATTAAATTCTCTATCTTAAATATTATTTTACATTTTATGTCAATATTTATAGAATAAATAAATGAATTTGAGCTGAGTGGACAGTAAGGATAAAAAGTACATTGGCAGAGTTTTCTTTTGTCTGTCCAAATAAGGCTAAATATTTCCTTCATAGGGAACTTTTCATACTAAATTCCAATTAAAGATTAAAAGCAGTGTGTGAGAACCTCCTGCAGAATTTGCTGCACGCAGATGATCTGTGCAACACTAATAGCTTCACATACTCAATGCGATTGTGCATGAGCCTGTTACTAATAAGCCCACTCAAATAAGCTGGCTAATGTATAGCACAATAAATAGAACAATTAGAAATGTCACAGCGTCAACCAAAGCATTTCTGAAATTCTAATCTTTGTTTCTAACCATTTGGGCTTGTTTCCCTGCTGTTGTTTCTAAAGCTCACACTCTCATTAACACAGAAAAGAACAGAGGCTTTCAAGAGTTCTGTGGAAGGCCTGCTGCTGATCACTTGCCCCCATATTTTTTAACGAGCCTGAACATTTGAAAGTAAATGAATTTTAAGTGCAGCATCTTGAACTCATTTCAAAATGAGTATGTAGATCTCATTTCTAGTCCTTCAGTTATTAGAATTAGATAAATGAATGAGTGGATGGATAGATCAATCACTCAGGTAAAAGGCCATCCATTTCCTGCCTTGTACTGTTGGACGAGATGACTGCAATTAACTGTCTGTGGTCCCTCCACTAGGGAGGAAGCACAGTCTTCCTCTGGGCACCCAGCAGGAGAGATGCTAGGGCTGAGGTTAACATGTTTTTGGATCACAACAGGAGACCTCAGTGAGATAAACAATTAAGTTAAGGACATTCCAGATCATTTTATCCTTGATTTCTTTTTGACCAATTTTTCCTGGTCAAAGTTGCTATGGTAAGATTAGCTTGCCTTCTACATGATTTTTTATGAGGTATAAAAGCCAACCCTAATGCTTGTTTTCATTTTATGGTCAAATGTCTTTAGTGTTTTCGGTAGATTTATGTGTTTTGGGAGACATTATTGTGGTTTTTTTTTTTCTGGTTTCACTTGTATTTTTGCAAAGATTTGTGACCCATTTGTCTAAAGAAATGTAGCAATAAAAAACTTTACTTTGTTAAAATCTTCTTGGGCTGTATTCTTTGTTTAACTCAAAATAACATCATCTGATACATGGATAGACTCCAATTAGGTAAAAACACAGAGCATCTATTTTAGAAAATAGGTATATACTGTATAAACCGATGCTAACATCCAGCTTGCTAATTAGGAATACAGACTGTCAAAGATCAACTTAAAGAGACACATGTCACTCAGAACTCCCAGGGTGCCTGGGGTGTTCAGTAGGTTAAGTGTCTGACCTCGGCTCAGGTCCTGATCTCGTGGTTTGTGAGTTCAAGCCCTGCATCAGGCTCTGTGCTGACAGCTCAGCACCTGGAGCCTGCTTCAGGTTCTGTGTCTCCCTCTCTCTCTCCCCCTCCCCTGATCACACTCTGTCTCTCTCTCTCAAAAATAAACAAATATTTAAAAAAAACTCCTACAAAATAAAGAAATACCATGGCATCATACCACATTTAATCAGCAGATGATGAAGTCTATTTACAGTAGAGTTATGACTATTATATTGTTATGCTATATTCATAGGGTCCAAAGCAAGCTCTGAGGGAAAACTGGGACATCTGCAGATGTGTCCAATGGCTAGCAGAAGAAGATCAAAGTCTTTCAAGGTTGTGGTTATGGAGGCTCGTAATCCTGTGTTCCTTCCAAGTACAATCATATCCTGGCTACAACGTGAGAATCTTGTGAAAGCTTGGAGTGAACTTCAAATAAGGCTCTTGCGTATGAATCACAACCACAGGCTATAATAAATAAAGCATTCCATTTTCCCAGGAGAAAAGTATTTAAATTATTAATCGTGCTCAACCTATGAAGAACTGGCCATCAATACTACTTCTACAGATACTAAATTATCTCTCACCAAGGAATATTCCAAATTTAAACACCTCACATATGAATCTCTGTTATCTTTTACATGTTCTAATGTGTCAACAGGCTTTCTAGGATTCAGAATATGATTGATTGTTTCAGTGAGGTGCTAATCATCAGGGTAACAAAAATAGAGAATGTCAGAAAGAATCATTCACAGAATCCTTTTTCAGTTTACTACATCAGGAATCCAATTGAGAAAAGAGAAATAAGAAATCAGGCCTTTCAAGAAATCATTTTAATTAACCTCATCAGCACTGCTTTGGTTCAAAAATGTGGAAGATACACAGTTCCTGTGACATGTTTTCCATATTAAATACTTAAAACAATGATGAAGAGGTGTCTAGGATCAGCTATGACAAAGAGATTAGAAATTACCACCATTCCATCCTTAACAAGAAAAAGCCGGACAAACTGAAAATCAATGACTTGTTTTGGACCCATCAGAGAACTGACATCACAGTACAAACTAAAACCCCATCATCTAAAGAGATACATACACCCAGAGACACAGGCTAGATCAGCTCCCTTCAAGCAAAAGCCTCTGGGGCCATAAGTCAGTAATTCTGATGACTTGTTAGAGGCTGAATACTCTTAGTTTGTCCAGTAAGACAATAATAATACATAAAATTAAATTAAAAATTATGCAGTTTGGAAATGAAGAAATAAAACCATTTTTATTCAAAGACAGCATGTTGTTTATGGACAACACTCCAAAGAATCTGTTAAAAAAAAAACTATGAAGAAATTCCCAGAACCAATAACAAAAATGCAAAATTTCAAGATACAAAGTCAAAATACAGAAGTCAGTTGCTGTATACCAGCATTAAGCAATTGGAATCTGAAAGTTGAAAAGCAATCCCTTTTACAATAGCATCCAAAAACTGAAGTACTTTGGCATAAATCTAATACAGTTTGCACAGGATATATATCTAGCAAACTAAAAAAAATAATAGAAACAAACCAAAGAAAGTATCAAAGGATCTAAAATAGCCAATACAAAACTGAAGAATAAAGTTGGAAAACTTATACTACTTGATTTTAATGCTTACTATAAGGCTGTAGGAATCAAGACAGCACACTACTGGAGAAAGAATAGATCTATATCAATGGAACAGAAGAAAATCCCAAAAATAAAACAGCAATTCAATAGAGAAAAGGTAGCCTTTCCAACAAAGGTGCTGGAAAAATTGGACATCCCTAAATAAATAAATAAATAAATAAATTCTTAAAATTTTGCAAAACTCTAGACCCAGACCTTATGTCTTACACAAAAATTAACTCAAAATAAATTTAAAACCTAGACGCAGAACACCAAAGTATAAAAATTTTAAAAGAAACAGGAGAAAATCTGTTACCTCAGTTTTGGTAGTGAGTTTTTAGATAAAATACCAAAAGCACAATCCAATTAAGAAAAAACTGGTAAGCTAGACTTTATTAGAAACAAAGTTTCTGCTATATAAAAGACACTAGTTAGAGAATGAAAAAACAACTCATGGATTGAGAGAAAATACATGCAAAACACATGTCCGATAAAAAGACTTATACACAAAATACAAAAAGAACACCTAACATTCAACAATAAGAAAGCAAACAACCCAATTAAAAAATACCCAACAGATCTGAACAGACACTTCACCAAAGAATAAACACAAACAACAACAACAAAAACAAAGTATCATTTGTCATTAGAGAAGTGCAAGCTAAATAACAAGAGCTCAACAACTAGGAGACTAGCTAAAATCCAAATTTTGACCATACAAATTGCTGACGAGAATACAGAGCAACAAGAACTCTCGTTGGTGGAAGGCAGAATGGTTCAGCTACTATGCAAGGTCATTTAACACTTTCTTACCAAACTATACTTTCAACCAGACAATCAAGCAATTGAGCTCCTCCTTATTTACCCAGCTCGTTTGAAAAACTTATTTCCACATAAAAACCTGTACTAGAATCCTTACACCAGCTTTTTTCTTAATGGTCAAACATTTGGAACAGTCAAGATGTTCAATAGGTGAATGGATAAACAAACCGGTACATCCATATAATGGAATTATTAGTCAGTGTGATAGTCAGCTATCAAGCAATATAAATAATAAGGATGAATCTTAACTGCAGATTTCTAGTGAAAGAAGCCAGTCTCAAATGACTACCTACTACATAATTCTATTTATATGATGCTCTGAGAAAGGCAAAAACAGTAGCATTGATAACAGATCAGTGTTTACAAAGATTCAGTGGGAGGCAGGTGCTGAATAGGTGGAACACGGGAGTTTTTAGAATGATGAAACTCTTCTGTGTTTACTGCAGTGGTAGCCACGTGACACTATGGATTTGTAAAAATTCATAGGACCTCACAGGACGAAAAGTGACCCTAACCGATAGCTATTTTTAAAAATCACTTAGGAGGGATCCAAGGATGGAATAAATATGGTGACAAAATTATCTAACTGTATCACAAATGTATGAAACAATGTCACTGAAGTGGATAGGGAAGAAGGATGCCCTCCCAAGTAATTCTGGAAATGAGTGGAGATTGTAAAACTAATGTCAAAAGAGGTATTTCTTAAGTCCTGTACTATAATTGATAGTTTTTTTCCTTCACAGGAATATAGATTAAAATTTCCAAAACTACTATAAATATATACTTCACTTTAATAATTAGGTAAATATATGGCAGATGGTGGGAGCCAGGTTTCTCAAAGTTGACTTAGAAAATTAAAAATAAGTAAGCATTAAGGCTAGAATGATCCATGTGATATTGGATTTGAGTTGGAGATATCAGTAAAGCTCATGCTTAACTTAATGAAGATACAGATAACATGCATAAAGAAATATAGATACTTATAAATACATGGGTTAGGAAGGAAAATACAATGGTACATGGGAGCCAAGTAAAAGAGCTCCTCACAACCAAAGTTGGAATACTTTTTGCTCAAATAAATGATATTCATACTAAAATTATAACTCTAATAGTAAAACAAATAGGTCCATACTAATAAAAATAAATTATTGAATAAAGAAATAAAATGGGAAGAATGGGAAGAACAGTTTATGTAGCAAATCCAAAGAAACTTTGTAGACGCTGTATGTTCAAGGAGCTGGAGCTCGACTCCCTACTCCTTAAGTGTAGGTGGTACAACGACTTCTTTCCAAAAGATACAGCATGAAAAAAAAAGGGGGAAATAACTTTAACTGTAGATAAATTTAACAAACGCTACCTCAACCAGGTGATCAAAGATAACAACAGTGAAAAGTCACAATGATAGTATGTACCCTTGATATGATGTGACGATAACAGCACTTACCTCCCTGCTCTTCCTCCTAAAAACCCATAACCCCTGTATAATCATGAAAAAAACATCAGACAAAATTGATTAATAAATAGTCTACAAAATACCTGACTAGTAATCCTCAAAACTGTCAACGTCTTCAAAAATAAATAAAGCTTAAGAAACTGTCAGAGCCAAGAGGGCCGAAGGAGATATAACCAAATGTAATGTGGTAGCCTGGCTAAGATCCTTAAACAGTAAAAGAAAATGAGGTAAAAGGGAAGGAAATATGAATAAAATGTGGACTTTAGTTAAAAATAATGTACAATATGGTGACAGATGGTAACTACACTTAGTGTGGTAAGCATAGCATAATGTGTAGAATTGCCAAATCACTATGTTGTACGTCTGAAACTAGTATAACAATGCATGTCAACTATATGTCAAAAAATACTCAAATATCTTTAAAATAGAAAAAAACACATATGAATATAGAACAAAAATTAATTTTCTAAAAAATAATAACGCACAATACTGGTTCATTATTAATAGAGGAAATTGGGTATGAGGTATATGAAAATTCTCTATATTATTTCACAACTTTTCTATAAATGTACAACTATTCTAAATTTTTTTAAGTATTAATATATCTTAGATACAACATGAACCCCTCACTCAACTGATTGTTTGCAAATATTTTCTCCCATTCAGTACGTTGCCTTTTCATTTTATTGACTTTTTTTTCTTTGTAGAAGCTTCTCAGTTTGATATAGTCCCACTTGCTGATTTTTGCCTTTGTTGCTTCAGCTTTTGGTATCATATCCAAAAAATCATTGCCAAGACCAATATCAAGGAGCTTCTTCCCTGTTTTCTTTTAGGAGCTTTACAGTATAAGGTCTTATATTTAAGTTATATAAAGAACACATACAACTCAATAATAAAAATAAACAATCTGATTATAAAATGAACAGAGGAAATGAACAGATATTTTTCAAAGAAGACATCCAAATGGCCAACAGATACATGAAAAGATGTTCAACATTACCAATCATCAGGGAAATGCAGATCAAAACCACCAGGAGATACCACCTCACATCTGTTAGAATGGCAATCTGTAAGAAGAGAAAAGATAAGAAATGTTGGCGAAAATGTGGAGAAAGGGAACTCTTATGCACTACCTGTGGGAATATAAATTTATATAGCCACTAAGGAAAGGAGTATGGAGGTTTCTCAAAATATTTAAAATAGAACTATCAAAGGCTTTCATGCAGACGGTTTGAAAAAAAAAAAACAACAGAGAATAAGTGCCAAGCCTTAGCCTGTTCCTGTGTTTTAAATGTGTTTCTTGACTATCTCATTTTCTAACTTCAAGTCTAGAACGCCAACTACTTCACTGGTAATTACTTTGAGTAGAAATGCCTGAGTCTTGTACCATACTTGGATATTGGCTAGAAGTCATGTATCATCCCTCTAAGCAGGAAATGTCAGCACAAACGATGCAGATTACAAAATGAGAAAATCCAAAACAAAAGTTCATGTGCAAATCTCCCAGGTGTACAAAGTGGGACATTGAATGGATGAGAAACATCATGAACAAAGATTCAAAACCTACATGAAATGGCAAGTTCTAGAGGTTGAGAAGTTGATGAGAAAGGTGCCCACAGACTGGTATCTGGTGAAGGACACTTCCTGGTTCATATATGGCCATCTTTTCACTATGTTCTCCTCACGTGGTAGAAGAGATCCAAGATATTTCTCTAAGGCTTTCGAAGGCTTGTAGATTACAGACATGGTGATGATCATGATCAATGGAAAACCTCAACTACTTTTCTCTGAATTTGAAGACATCATCTATCATGTTCTCTGTCATCTTCCCTAACCATAGTCCCTGAATGAATACAATTCTCTACCCCTTAGGAAATGAAAACAGGAATATTATTATCTTTATGACTAATTCCTCCTTTAATTTTAAAGATGGGCATCAAATAAAGTTTATTGGTATCAATGGTTTGGACTATAATCTATAAAAAGTTTAAATTATTCCATATGAGGCAGAAGTACATAATCACCCTCTGATCCTAAGAATGATTTTAAGCAATCATATTGGGGCATCTGGGTGGCTCAGTCAGTTGAGCATCCGACTTTGGTTCAGGTCATGATCTCATAGTTCATGAGTTTGAGACCCACATTGGGCTTGCTGCTGTCAGCGCAGAGCCTGCTTCAGATTCTCTGTCTCTCTCTCTCTCTACCCTTCTCCTACTCAAGCTTTCTATGAGCAATAAACATTAAAAAAAAAAAAAGCAACCAAACTTACAGATGAGAATGGGAAAAAAAAGAACTATCATTGAGGTAACCATCCTACTTCTGGGTACATATCCAAAGGAAATAAAAACTAAATTATTAAAAAGTTCCCTGCATTCCTGTTTGCTGCAGCATTATTCACAAGAGCCAAGATATGGAAACAACATAATCATCCATCAACAAATCAATAAAGAAGACATATGATATTGTGATATATCATATGATATATGATGGAAAGATGGAAATCCCACCATTTCAACAACACAGATGGACCCTGAGGGCATTATGCTCAGTAAGATAAATCAGGGAAAGACAGATACTGTATGAAATCACTTACATGTGGAATCTAAAAAATGTGAACGCATAGAAACTGAGATTAGAATGGTGGTTACCAGGAGCTGGGGATCGGGGAATTGAGAAGATGTTGGTCCAAGATTACAAATTTGCAACCAGAAAATGAGTAAGTTCTAGAGATATAATGCACAGCATCGTGATTACAGTCAACAATACTGCATTATATACTTCAAAATTGCTAAGAGACGAGATCTTAAATGTTCTAACCACAATAAATAAATAAATAAATAAATAAATAAATAAATAAATAAATAATATTTACATGACATGATAGAGATGTTAGCTAACGCCATGGTGATAATCATACTACAATCAACACTTCACACACCTTAAACTTACACAAGTATATGTCCATTAAAAGGTATTAATAAGATGCACACAATATTGAAGATGCCCCTGTAGCTTACATAGTTTTTTTTTCCCATCAATTTTTATAATTAGTGTTCAGGATTCAAATTCTAACTCAAATTAAATATTATTAGAATGCATTTTAAATACATTTTTATCAAGTTTAATTTTGACTATGAAAACACAGACCTTTTTAGTATGAACATACAAATATATATATAATTGTCTTTTTATTTTTCTGTTAATTTTACTTGGATGTTCCAAAATTTCCATTAGGTGGGTCATTTTTGGAAACCAACATATCTCATTCAATAATTTCTCCTAAGTGAGAATCACACAGATGCATTTGCCAACCCCCCTCCCCCACCAACACACACTCACTACAGTTCTTTTAATTTACAAACTCTTGATGAATTTTTTCTTTAAATAATCAGCATATTTCAGTAGGAAGTAGTGCAGTATGGTGTTCTGATCCTATTTCTTTATATAAAACTGAAAATAGAATTGCAAGGTTGAGGTTTGAATCTTTAATAGATTTATCATTTTGACAACATTATTTAATGTGGATTCCAGAACTCCAGGCACACCTTTACACATAAGAGATTCTGTGTGAAGAGAAAAATATATGACTTCAGTTTCAGAGTTTTCAAATTGATCTTAATGTGTAAAGCTTTTATACCTTCCTATCATTGCTACAACACCATCAATACATAAATACTATGCAGTGTGTTTCAATCCGATCTCATTTTTTAAAGGGTTCATCTCCCATATGACTATGCCACCTCCACAGTTTGTTTTGTTGTTTCTTTCAAATCACTTACTGCTTCTCAGTATTTCTCTTAGGAGAGTCTAAGTGAGAGGTAAGAAGAGCTAACTTTTTAAAACCTGATTTCCTACAGACTGGTCTTTCTGAGAGGTGGTGGCTGCTGGCAGAGCAGAACCAACTGGAAATACAAACCACTCCACAGAAAAGAGATACAAACAAGTACTAAGGAATTCAATTCTATAAGAATGCTAAGGCAGTAGTGAATCAGAGTTGGAAGCCAAGGGTTTGTTCTATCATAGATGTACAACACAGGCATGGACCCAAATCTCTGATCATAGCAGCTAGGCTTATACTCTTCCAACCAAAAATAGTAATATGGCAAATCAGTGCAGATGGTCAAAGTTCTATCAGATCATAGGACTATGACTACAATACTCAGCCTGCAGTCTACACCATGTGATAGTACTTCTTCTGCCAGGGGACCAGCTCTTCGAGTCTGATATCTAACTGCCTTATATTCCTGTGGGCTCCTCCAGAGTGCCTTTTCAGGCTGCACTGCAAATCTGCTAGTCCTCCTATATCACAAGTTTCTCTTTACAGACATCCAGGCTTGGTGTGTGTGTTCTTGGGTCATTTATCCTCATTTGATTGACAATTTGGTGCAGAAAGCTAGACATTTTGCCCCAAACTTACCATAGGCTTCAAAAGGGGAACCAAGGGATTAGAGATCAAGAACATATCCAAGGAAGGTTAAGAAATTATTCAGAGGATGGTGGGTTCTATCAATGATGAGGATTTGAATTACAGGTTACTAATTTGTTACTTATCTCTTCTGTTGATTGTATCATACACCAGGGACCAAAGACAACCTTCTTTTTTTATTATTAATGATCTTGAAGGGATTTTCCCAGAAATGAAAAGTCTCCATGAGGGAGAGAGGGATATTAAAGCTACAATTTGCTAACTGATATGGGAGAAATAACGCTCTTTTGATTTCATCCTTTATCTTCTTCTGAAACTAAGTACATTAGTCCAAAACCAAATAGTGCTGCTAGGGTGCTCCACGTTCTGTGTATACAGAAATTAAGATTAAAAAAGGCCAAAAACACATGGCCCTCCCATTAGAAAAGTAAGTCACATCTAAAGGTACCAAGTAAACCTGACAGAGTCACTCGATATACTTTTTTAAGGAGTCTCCCAATTATAAGGCTATAAAATAACTTTCAGATAAAGAACATGAATATGATGAGATCTATGATGTTCCCAACCTTAATTTATATAAAATAAAACACTGGAAGGTGGGAATGGGGGCATCCTTCAACTGACCAAAGAACTGGTGGGATTGCACTAACTGCTTAATACCTAAGTTATGGGATAAAGAGAGGGCTCAGAACTTTCTAAAAATGGAGACAAAAGGGATTTCAAAACTATAGCTACTCCCTATGGTTTAAAGTTTATAAAGTGATTGGTCCTGCAAAGTAGCCCCTCAAGAGTCACCAGTCAGGGGTGTCTGATTTGCAGAACCATTGCCTATCCAACTGTGGATACACCCATATAGTTTAAGCACTAGAGACATTGTTCTATTTACCATTGGACTATCCAGATATCATCCAAACAAACAATGAAACACTCTTCAAAGATCTGGAAATACAACAGTCTAGTTCTGGTAGGGGAACTACTATCATGCTCTGCTTTAGTCACAGAGTGCAGCACAAAGGAGAAACTTACTCCAAAACCCTAGAACTCTGTGTTATGTTCTCTTTGGGACATAGCAGAGCCTCCATGTAGCCTCCCCTTTTATCCTTTAAGTGTAATTGATCTACTGGGTCAAAGCCCTGAAATTTCAACTTGTTGCAAATCCTTTTTTTATTCTGGGACCCTTTCAAGATCTGCAATTAATCAGTAAATGAATTGAAAGAGCATCTCCAAGTATGAAGTATGTTGACTTTGATATTCAGAGAAGCCCACCAATTGTGACTCTTTCTTTGTATGGAGCGGTACGAGGTAGAACAATCCCTTTCATTTAAGGAGCTATCTTAACATTTCTGGGATCAATCAATCCTTAGAGACTTTACCATTGCAGCTGCCCCCTGAAATTTTATTTCCCATCCTCTGGGTTATGTTTCTTACTGTTTCTTACTGAGATAGCTAGGTACTTGCTCATTTCCTTTTCACCAACATAATGTCGTACATGTAACGGACCATAGTGAGGATCTATAGGATGATCAAGGTCCCTGTAGACTTTTATGATTATATTATGAATATACAGAATATACAGATATTCTACCAGACCTACCTGAATTTTCCACAACCAAATAGACCTAAATATGGACATTTTAAAAAGGACCATCTCTGTATCTTTCAAGTATTAAGCCCATTATTCCTACTGAAATTAACAAACTCAATCCACAGTAGTATCTTCCATCGTATTTTTATTTACCTTCTGATGTGAGTAACCAGGACAAAATGATATTCCATTCCCCAATGTAGTTCTTAATTTCTTGGTGAAGGGCATGTCTGCCAGACCCTCCTAGATATGTAGTTAGAGAATGACTAAACTAGGTGTATACAAATATGTGTACTTCAATATTTCTATTTCACTAATTGTTGGGACTTGGTCCTCTAAAATATAAAATGGAAGCCCTTACATCTCACCTCACTCAACTGTGGGCAACAATTGTGTCCAAGCTTTGATTAACCAACCCAGTACACATAATCCCTCTCCAAATTGCCAGATCCAACAAATCTTAAATTCCAGTTAGCATACTCACTTATATTTTTTTAAATTTTTTTCAACGTTTTTATTTATTTTTGGGACAGAGAGAGAGACAGAGCATGAACGGGGTAGGGGCAGAGAGAGAGGGAGACACAGAATCGGAAACAGGCTCCAGGCTCCGAGCCATCAGCCCAGAGCCTGACGCGGGGCTCGAACTCCCAGACTGCGAGATCGTGACCTGGCTGAAGTCGGACGCTTAACTGACTGCACCACCCAGGCGCCCCCATACTCACTTATAAATCAACCTAATATATGTGCAAATTTTATATTCTTTATTGATTGGTCTAAGATTTTTTCCATATGTGCTCCCAAGTTACAATAGAGATGGCTGGAATCCATAACTCCTATGGTATCTAGGCTACCTTTTCCAGGAGAAGGGTTGGCAATTATTCCTGAGATACAATGGTATCAAATAGTTGCTATTGGCCTAGCAATAGATGCAATACAAAATAAATGAATAAATTTTTGTTAAATCTAATATTAGACTGTAAAATTATATTAAATAATTATAATTATTATAAGAATTATATTAAGATTAATTTTTTAGTTTCTCAGTTAGGTTTACACTGCACTGTGGTCTGTTAAGTATGCAACAGTATTCTGTCAAAAGAACACAATTTTTACTGCTAAAAAAATGCTAACCATCACTTGAGCTTTCAAGTCATCATCACTGATCATATATGACCATAACAAATAAATAATAAAAGAATTTGAAATATTGCAAGAATTACTAAATGTGGCACATACATGACATGAGCAAATGTTGGAAAAATGATGCTGATAGATTTGCAAGATACGAGGTTGCCAAAAAACTTTCAATTTGTAAAAACACAGTATCTGCAAAGCACAATAAAGCAAACTCACTAACAGGAAGTATGCCTGTAATAAAGATAAATGTAAATGACCTAATATTAGCTATGAAAGAACAAACATCATTAGAGTGGAAAATTCACTGGTTGCTGAATTAATGAAATCTATTGTTTTGTGACATCTTTACCAGGGGGCTCTTAACAGTATTTTTTTTTAATGTTTAGTCATTTTTTTTTGAGAGAGAGAGAGAGAGAGAGAGAGAGAGAGAGAGAACAATCAGGGGAAGGGCACAGAGAGAGGGAAACAGAGGATCTGAAGTGGGCTCTGTGCAGACAGCAGAGGCCAACATGGGGATCAAACCCATGAACTATGAGATCATGACCTGAGCTGAAGTCAGACACTTAACTGACTGGGCCACCCAGGTGCCTCTCTACCCTCTACTTGAAACAGAGTCAGGACATTTCACTTAAATTATATCAGCTAGGAGAAAGAGCTATGTGCTATGCATGTCAGTGCCACTAGGGTTCAATATAAATAACGAGTATAAGTTGCAATGTTTAAAGTTGGGTTTGTCTAGAGAAACATCTTTAGGAAAAAGAAGAGGAGAAGGGGCAGAGAAAGGAGGAGAAAAAGAAAAAGAAGGGAGGAGGACAATGAGGAGGAGGGGAACAATTAATCAAAGGCTCATTATCTCCTTCCCAATTAGTGGCAGTCAGCATAATTCATAATTAAATTACTAAATTTGAAATGCTATTTAATGGCAGTTGTTACATAAATTTGACTGTTGTACTAATTTGATTACAGATATTAACAAATAGTAATTGGTCCTGGATCCACTTATAGTATCTTTTTGGTTTGTTTTGTTTCGAGAGAGAGAGAGAGAGAGAGAGAGCGTACGAGTGTACATGGGGGAGGGGCAAGACAGAGAGGGAGAGAGAGAATCCCAAGCACAGAGTGCATCTCATGACTGTTAGATAATGACCTGAGCAGAAATCAGGCATCCCTTGTGTTTTCTTTTAAACTATCCACCCACTCTTCATTTTTTATACCTCCCAGTTGTTGAGTCCTGTGGTTGGTTGTCTGTGTTTTAACGTTTATAAACATACACACATTAGCCTCTTTTGCCCATTATATGCATGCTCCTTGAATTCTTAAAATACATATTGTTCTTGTATTTCTAGTGTAGAGCTTTGTTGATAATGGATGCCTTTTTGCTGTTTCTAGAGGTGAATAATAACAGCAACATTAATATTTGTGGTGGGTGTCCACTGGAAAGCCTCATGCTCTGTAAGACTTGCTTTACTTCACATGAGCAAGTACCACTATCACAATGATTTACTTACCTTGCCTCTACATGGGATTATACCCTGTGGGAATAAATATGCATTTAAAATCCTAAATAATGGCAGTGAATTTGCCTAGAAATTATGCATGTGGGTTGTATAATGTTTTGGCATGCCTCAAATTCATCATAATAGGTTTGGATACCTTTTCACAATAATTTACTTAGAAAAATACATTCAAATTTTCACAGCCTTGGATAATGCAATTCGTGTCAAGAAAAGGATTACTAATTCCCTTAATGATTCATTCGATACTCAACTCTAGAGAATGCAGGAGTCTAGAAGAAGGTATCATTTTGCAATAAATGTCAAAAACATGTTTTATCTAAATAGCTCAACATACAGTACTGACAAAATTTAGTTAGAGATAATTTATACCCTTCAGTGGCCAGAGTAATCTATGGGTTTCTTCAAATTGCTTTTGTCTATAAAATAAATTCAATTTGCTTTACCACATGAAGCACAAATTTAAAGCAATATTTCATAAATCTCTGTCACTGAAGATTAAAGTAATCTTTAATTTACAAATACTGCCATCAGCCTGTGAGCTTTATGTTGCTGGGGTCTGAAAATTGAGTTAGATAACATAAAGCTGATTTTCAACCTCACCTGCTAGTAAAGGCGATATTTCTAATAAAATAAGAAGAGATAAGCCACTATTAATTGTCCCTAAAGATATTCTCTGTGCACTAATATGGTTCTAAACTCTTGTTTGTCTAAACAAGTTTCCTTTAATAGAGCACTCGGGATAAGGCATTTCAGATATGTCCACAGTTATCTGTCTTAGTAACTCCACACAGTAAATTTCATAATGTTTACATCTGCTGCATAAAATCAAAGACTTGTATAAAGTCTTGTATAAGGTCTTTCAGCCCTTGTAGGAAAACACATATTACCAATAGATTCCCTCATCTAAAATGATTGGTTCAACACTATACATCAGTCACAAGCCCAGTGTGAACTGTAATGAAATTAAACTTTATACTAATGTATATATTAAATTTCCAGAGGGCTAGTGTCTAGCTACATCAAAAAAATCCATTTCAAAAACCAATGTAAGAAAACAGTTCAAGATGGCAGCAAAAGAAGATCCGGAACTCACCTTCTACCACAGACATTAAATCTACAGCAACATATGGAATAATTTCCTCTAAAATAGACCTAAAAAGTAGCTAAACAGCTTCTTCTCAATAAACACCAAAAGTCCCATATAAAGAGGGGTATGAGCAGCAGAGATATGGTTTCACCAAAAATCTACCTCTGGCATGGTAAACTCCAGTCAAGGGGGAATCTCACAAATCTATAGCTTCTACCTGAAGAGTAAAGGTGCCCCACATCAGACACCTCAACCCTTAGGACTTACATCAGAGAGATGAGCCCCCAAAATGCCTGGCTCTGAAAATCAATGGGGGTTCACATCCAGGAGATCCAAAAGACTGTAAGGGACTGATACACTTCTCTTGAAGGGCTCATGTGCAAACTCACTTGCCCCAGGCACCAGCACAAAAGCAGCAGCTTGATAGTACCTAGATAATATGTAGAGATTCATTTTCCCACCTCAAAGCATCTCTTTGGCAAGGGGGGGGTGGTATAGGGGTTGTTGGGGATAGAGGTGCTGGTGGGAATCATTTCTGCATTCTCCCCCTACCTTGATAGTGCTAGCAAAAAAAACCCTGGCCCTATCTGAGCTCTATGCTGCCACACACACCCCAGGACTAAGCTCTCCTGCTGCTTTGCTAAAGCCAGCAGGCACATGCAATCCACACAGGAGATATTCCTTAATCACCTGGCTCTGGTGGACAGAAACGCTTGAGTTCCTGGGTTCCAAAGAACTGTTAACAATTGGAGAGATAGTTATTGGCAGACAACCACCAACAGGGCATTGCACAGACAGCAGACTGAAACACATCCTCAGTTTTTCAGTGAAAAAAAAAAAGGCCCATTTACTTTTCCTAGACCTTCTGCCTGAGGGTCAGACTTGAAGTGTGCCACACATCTAGAAGCTACAGTGGAGTTCTCAGGGAATGTAGGCAGGGAGACACCATGCTTGTACTCTCCCTTAATCCCACTGCAGCTCACTAATACCTTCCAGAAAGGAGCTTAGACTCTCTCTGAAGCTCTAATTACTGATACTTCCAGAGGATATTCCAGAGGATACTTCCAGATCACCTGGCCTGGAAACCAGCAGGGTTACAATGTTGTCTCACAGGAATATGTGTGTGTGTGCGTGTGTGTGTGTGTGTGTGTGTGTAGACATAGATATAGATATACACAATATGTATATATGATATATATATACACGTATATATACGTGTATATATATATATATATATACACACACACATATGTGTATGTGTGTGTGTGTGTGTGTGTGTGTGTGTGTGTGTGTGTATAGTTAAGGGTTTGGCATAGAATCAGCCAGACCTATCCTCAACAACTGGGACCTATCCAGAATAAATTACCCTGTTTAGACAATCACAAAGGTTTGAGAGAAAACCAAGAGCTAGAGAAAGGTTGAAAGATAAGCTTCATTTCCTACATAAGTCCACTCCTTCAAGACTGGGAGAGGTAGCTGTTTTGCCCAAGATATAGAAACACACAGAGTCAAGCAAAATAAAAAAAACAGAGGAATATGTTCCAAACAAAAGAACAAGATAAAAATCTCAAAAAAAAAATCTTTAATGAAACAGAGGGAAGTAATTTACCTGATAAAGAGTTCAAAGTAATTGTTATAAAGATGTTACTGAACTTGGGAGAAGAATGGATGAACATAGTGGGAGCTTCAACAAAGAGATGAAAAATAGAAGAAAGTACCAAACCGACTTTATAGACTGAAGAATACAGTAACTGAACTGAAAAATAAACAAGTGGTTCAACAGCAGACTAGATAAAGCAGAAGAAAGGATCAGTGACATAGAATATGAGGCAGTAGAACTCATCCAAACAGAGCAACAAAAGAAAAAAGAATTAAAAGTGTAAAGATAGTGTAAGCGACATTATGAAGCAGAATAACACTTGCAATATCGGGGTCATACAAAGAGAAAAAGAGAAAGGGAAAAAAACACCTTATTTGAACAAATACTGGCTGAAAACTTCTCTAACGTGGGAAAAGAAACAGACATCCAGATCCAAGAATCCCAAATCCAAGAGTTCCAAATAAGATGAACCTGAAAAAGACCCACACCAAGACATATTATAATTAAAATGTCAAAAGTTAAAGACAGAGAATTTTTAAACAAGAGAACTTATTGCATACAAGAAAATCTGTAAGCCAAAAAGCAGATTTATTAGAAACTTCACAGGCCAGAAGGGAGTGGAATAATACATTCAAAGTGCTGAAAGACTAAAACAAAAACAAAAACAAAAACAAAACCACAAAACTTCTAACCAATAAAACTATACCTATTGAGTTATCATCCAGAACTGCAAGAGAAACAAAGAATTTTCCAGACAAACAAAAATTAAAGAAGCTCATGACTTCTAACCTGGCCTTACCACAAATATTAAAGGACTTTCTTTAAGTTGAAAAAAAAGGCATTGATTAGTAACAACAACAACAAAAAAAACATATGAAAGTGTAAATCTCACTGGTTGAGGTAAAATATAGTAAAGGTAGAAGATAATCACTTATCAAGCTAGTATAAAGGTTAAAAGGCAAAAGTAAAAATAGCTGTAACTACAAAATCAGTTAAGGAACATACAAAATAAAAAATGTAAAATGCAGGGCACCTGAGTGGCTCAGTTGGTTCAGTGTCCGACTTCAGCTCAGATCACGATCTCATGGCTCATGAATTTGAGCCCCGCATCAGGTTCTGTGCTGACAGTTCAGAGCCTAGAGCCTGCTTCAGATTCAGTGTCTCCCTCTTTCTCTGTCCCTACCCTGCTCGTGCCTCTCTGTCTCCCAAAAATATATGAGCATTAAAAAACTTTTTTAATGTAAAATGTAGTATCAAAAACATGAAATATAGGGAGCAGGGAGTAAAAATGTAGCATTTAGAATGTGTTTAACTCTCTCCCTCTGTTTTTCTCACACTCTTGCAGGCTCTTTCTCAAAAAAGAAGAAGAAGCAGGGCAGGGGCGGGGGCCAGGGGACGCCTGGGTGTCTCAGTCAGTCGAGTGTCCAACTGTTGATTTTGGCTCAGGTCATGATCTCATGTTCATGGGATCAAGCCCTGTGTTGCTCTGTGCTGACAGTGTAGAGCTTGCTTGGGATTGTCTCTCTCCCCCTCTCTGCTCCTCCCCTGCTTGCTCACATGTGCTCCCTCTCTCCCAAAAAAAAAAAAAAAAAAAAAACCTTACAGGAATTCTCAAACCTCAGTTGCTATCAACTTAAAAATATATATAAACATATTATATATATAGGCTGTTACATGTGAACCCCACTGTAACCACATAGCAAAAACCCTGTAGTAGGTAAACAGAAGAAGAAAGGAATCTAAGCAGAACCCTAAAAAAATAATCCCACCACAAATGAAGAGAGTAAGGAAAGGAACACAGAACTGCAAAAAAGCCCGAAAACGATCAACTAATGGTAACAAGTACAGCCATAAAAAAGATGGAATCCAGCCATATGCTACCACAGGGATGGATCTTGAGGGTATGTGAGGTTATGCTAAGGGTAATAAGTCACACAGAGAAAGATAAATACCATATGATTTCACTCATATGTAGAATTTAAGAAACAAATGAACAAAATAAATGAACAAAGGGAAAAAAGAGAGAGAGGCAAACCAAAAAAAAAAACCAGACTCTTAACTATGGAGAACTGATAGTTACCAGAGGGAAGGTGTTGGGGGGGGGGGGGGGGGGGGAAGAATGGGTTAAATAGGTAACAGGGATTAATGAGTACACTTTTTGATGAGAACTGGGTGTTATATGGAAGTGTTGAATCCCTGTATTATATACCTGAAACTAATATTACATTGTATGTTAACTAACTGGAATTTAAATTAAAACTTAAAAAAAACTGGCTGTACCATTTTTCATTCCCACTAGCAATGAATGAGAGTTTCTGTTGCTCCACGTGGTCAACAGCATTTGGTGTTGTATTAGATTTTAGTCTTTCTAATAGGTTTACAGTAGTAAGTTATTTTAATTTGCAATTCCCTGATGAAATAGTATGTTGAATATCCTTTTATACACTTATTTGCTATCTGTATATCTTGTTTCTTGAGTTGTCTGTTCATGTGGTTTTCCCATTTTTAAATTAGTTTGTTAATTTTCTTAATATTGAGTTTTTATGTGTTTCCTGTATATTTTGGAGACAACTCCTTTATCAGATATGTGTTTGCAAAGATTATCTCCATGTCTGTCACTTGAATCCTCATTCTCTTAAAAGAATCTTTCACATAGCAGAAGCTTTTAATTTTAATGAAGTCCAATTTATTTTTTTCTTTCTTTACTTTGGTTTGTATATAAAAAGTCATCACTAAACCCAAGGTCACCTAGATTTTTTCCTATGTCATCTTCTTTAAATGTTATATTTTTGTGGAGCACTTGGGTGGCTCAGTCAGTTAAGCATCTGACTTTTGGTTTGGCTCAGGTCATGACCTTGGGGTTTTGTGGGTTTGAGCGCCACATCAGGCTCTGTGCTGGTTGTGTGGGGCCTACTTGGGATTCTCTCTTCTCTCCCTGCCCCTTCCCCACTCACACTGTCTCTGTCTCTCTCAAATAAAATAAAAAAATATTTTTAAAAAAAGAAGGAAAAAAACTTTTAAAAATGTTATACTTCTGTATTTTATGTTTAGGTTTGTGATTGTTAGAAAACTTTTGTTGACACTGTAAGATATCTGTCGTTGTTGTTTGCATGTGAATGTACAGTAGTTCCACCAACATTTACTGAAGACTCTACTTTTTCCATCAAATTTTTGTCATGAATGGGTATTAGATTTTTTCACTGTCTTAGTTCCTCTGTCAAAAATAAGTGGACTAATTTTTAAGGCTCTCTATCCTGTTTCATTATTCTATTTGTTCTTTCACCAATAAGCTCTATAGTAAGTCTTGAAGTCAGATAGTGTCAGTCCTTTGACTTTATTTTTCTTCAATACTGTTTGACTATTCTAGATATTCTGCATGTATATATAAACTTTCAAATCAGTTTGTCAGTATCCACAAATTAATTTGCTTGAGTTTCACTTGGGATTATACTGAATCTATAGATAAGATTAGGAAGACTTGACATCTTAACAATACTGAATTCCCCCCCCCCCATTAACATAGAATACTCTCCATATATTTACATCTTTGACTTGAGTTTTCTAGTTTTTCTCATGTTCTTTAAGCATTTCATTTTTGAAACAAAGTGTTCTTTTTTTTTTAATTTTTTTTTCAACATTTATTTATTTTTGGGACAGAGAGAGACAGAGCATGAACGGGGGAGGGGCAGAGAGAGAGGGAGACACAGAATCGGAAACAGGCTCCAGGCTCTGAGCCATCAGCCCAGAGCCTGACGCGGGGCTCGAACTCGCAGACCGCGAGATCATGACCTGGCTGAAGTCGGACGCTTAACCCACTGCGCCACCCAGGTGCCCCAAGTGTTCTATTTTTAATTTCCATATAAACAATGTTGTCTTTTCAATTTCAAATACAGTTGTTCACTGCTAATATATAGGAAAGCAACTGACTTTTGCATGTTAACCTTGGGTCCTGCAACTTTTTTATAATCGTTTATTAGTTCCAAGAGTTGTTTTGTTGATTCTCTGGGATTTTCTACATAACCACTTTATGTCATCTGTGAACAAAGATAATTTTATTTCTTCTTTCCCAAACTGTATATTTTTTTTTCCTTTTCTTGTTTTGTTTCGTTAGCTAGGACTTCTAATACAATACTGAATAGGAGTGATGAGAGGAAAATCTTCCCTTTTCCCTAATCTTAGGGAGGAATTTACCAGTTTCTCATTATTAAATGTGATGTTAGCTGTAGGCTTTTTGTAAATGTTGTTTATCAAGTTGTAGAATTTCCCCTATCTTCCTAATTTACTCAGTTTTTGTCATAAATGGATGTTATATTCTTGCTAATATTTTTCTGCATCTATTGATATGATTATATGATTTTTCTTTTCTAGCCTATTGATGTAATAGGTTATATTATTTGATTTTGGAATTCTGAGCTAGTCTTGTATACCAAGGATAAATCCCACTTGATGGATAATTATTTTGTTTTTACTTTTCTATATTTATTTTGAGACAGAGAGAGAGAGAGAGAGAGAGAGAGAGAGAGAGAGAGAGAATCCCAAGCAGGCTCCACACTGTCAGCATGGAGCCTGATGAGGGGTTCAAACTCACAAACCGTGAGATCATGAGCTGACCCAAAATCAAGAGTCAGACACTTAACTGAGCCACCCAGGCACCCCTGGACATTTCTTTTTGTACATTATTGGATTTAATTTGCAAATATCGTGTTCAGGATATTTGCACATAAAGTTCATAAGTCCTATTCATCTACAGTATTTCTCCCTTATAATGTCTTTGTTTGATTTCAGTACTGGAGTACATTTTGAAACCTTAATCTGATTTCAGAACCCATGGTTTTTAACTACCATATTCTACTACCTGAATGGGTTTTGACACTTGACTTTCTACCAAGAACCAGGCATTGTTAGGTATTTTCACATATATTGTCACATTTTTCTGAATCAGATAGAAGAAAAGATAATCCTGGTAGAAATAAGCAATTCGGTCTCATTCCTAAAATGAGTATAATCATAATGTCCCCTCATGAGGTTTTTATGAGGAATAAACCATGCAATGAATAATAAACACTTAAAGTATTTAAATAATTCACATACAACGTGTTCTTTGGATGATAGTGCTCTAAATGAATACCTATCCTATTATTAGACATTTCTGCTTCGATGATGGGTAGGTTCTTCAGAATCAGCCTTTCTAAAATTAAATCTCTATTTCCATTTCTAAAACCCTGTTACCTTCTCTTCCATGTTACCTTTCTCCTTTAACAGTTTATAAGCTGACCTAGACATCAAGCTATAAAATGTGGAGTTACCATTTTTATTTCTCCTTTACCCAAAACTAATTGTTTTGTTTCTCTTAACTATGGGAAGTACTTCCTAGGGCATCTCCCTACCTTCAATATTTTATTCAACTCATTTTATACCCTCCTAACAGAATCATATTTCTGACTAAGGTCAAAACTAATTCATCTCATGATCTATTTTATTATAGCATTCAACAGCTTGATATTTTATTATATAAATAGCCAATATATTTTATTATAGCATTCAACAGCTTGATATTTTATTATATAAATAGCCAATATATTTTATTATAGCATTCAACAGCTTGATATTTTATTATATAAATAGCCAATATATTTTATTATAGCATTCAACAGCTTTAGCAAGCTAAAGCAAGCTTTAGATTAGCTACTTATCTAGCCACATATCTTAACATCTCAGCTTCACACTTTCTACTCAAGCCAGACTATAATACCTGCCTTTCTCATTAAGTATATACTCCATATATGTATTCATGCTATTTTTTTTTATACAACATGGCTTGGCTTTCTCTCCCACTTTTAAAATATCCCATTCAGGGGCGCCTGGGTGGCGCAGTCGGTTAAGCGTCCGACTTCAGCCAGGTCACGATCTCGCGGTCCATGAGTTCGAGCCCCGCGTCGGGCTCTGGGCTGATGGCTCAGAGCCTGGAGCCTGTTTCCAATTCTGTGTCTCCCTCTCTCTCTGCCCCTCCCCCGTTCATGCTCTGTCTCTCTCTGTCCCAAAAATAAATAAACATTGAAAAAAAAAAATTTAAAATATCCCATTCATCCCTACAAGCCCAAAAAGACATCTCTTTCTTCCTGAAGATTTTATACACATTAATATAGCTCCTGGCTTCAGGCTTCCATATTTTCCCTTGAACAATATAGCATCTAATACACTGTTTTATAGGTTTATGTGCCTGCCTTCCTGCTACACATGAGTTCCTTGAAATCAGGAATTACCTACTTGAATTTTGTATCCACAGTGCTTAGCATAGTGCCTGACACATATTTGATATTCAACAAATCTTGTTGAGTTGAATACATAAATATTTTAAATAATACTCCAAAATACTCCTATCTTATTTTTTAAAGCAAAATTTAAAAATTAACTATTACTATTACAAATGGTGATGGCTAAAGGAGAAATATAAAATCAAGTATTTAAAAATGTAATTAAAAAAAGAGATGATCACATTTTCATGATGCAAAATATATACATGAATTTCATTTATCACTGTAAATATCAAATAAGATAACTTTTTTAAAGAAATGTAAAAAAACCTATAAGAGATTCCACTTCACCAAAATTAAACATGTAGAAGATGTCTTTTCAGATTAATTACAATGACATTGTAACAGAGTTTAGAAACTTTTAATCAATATATATTTTCAGTGATGTATTGATAAAAGCCATGGATGAGCAAACTGATGCTTCCAGAACAGTCATACTATAACACTGTAAAACATCTTCTCAAGTTCTACCATCACTGAAATAAAGCACCATAGGAACTCTGCAGGCCCAATCACCCACTTTAGAAAAGGCAGAAGGCAACCATACCACTGTTCTTGCTGAAATTTCAACATGAAGCATAAGTACTATATTAAGATCAACCAAAACAAAAATTTTTTACCCATCAACTAATTGTGACCTCTAGTCTTCCTATTCATCAGAAAAAAAAAAAAAGGAATGAGATACTCTAGAGCAGCAAGAGAAGGAAACCAACTATGTACAGCCTATAGCCTATTACTGTACAATAATCCATGAGCTAAAAATACTTTTGATATTTTTAGAAGTTTGTAAAAAGAAGAAAAAGAAAAGCAGAGGAAGAAGAGTAGGAAAAGGAGGGAGGAAGTATAAGACATAAACCATGCACATCCCACTAAGCCTAGAATATTTACTATATGGCCCTGTGGAAAAGTTTGCTAATCCTTCCTTTTGAGCAGTACTACCTAACAAAACTTCCTGTGATGGTAGATACCCTCTGTATCTTTGCTGTCCCGATACAATAGTGACAAAAAACCCAAGTAACTATTGAGTCCTTGAAATGTTATTAGACAGTCTGGTGGCTACCACACTGGATAACACGGCGCTAAAGCACAAATTTTCCTGTTCCAATAGTTCTGAACCTTCAAATGCCATGAGCAATGAACAAAATAGAAACCAAGCCACTATTGCCTGATCAGTATTTAGTTATTTAGTTAATCTAACTCCTCCTCAAAGATTTTCCTTTCCTTCCATTTCATACCCTTTATTATTCTATCTCCCTATTTCTTTCCAATGTATCTCCAGCCACCTTGCTAACCCATTCTCTTATGTTTTAAATTGAAAAGTAGAACACAAGGACAACCTAGGATCCTACTTCAAAGATAGATCTATTTCTGTAAGATTAAGTCAAAACTCTAAATCATTGCGCTTAAAGGAGTATAGTAGAAGGAGTTTAATTTTTCTTTTTTGGTACTTGGTTAAATCATACAGATCTGACAGACACATTATGAACTGGCCTAAAGATCCAACCACCATGTATAATGTAATTTCTGTAGAAACTTCTATTCAGAGTTCTAAACACCTAAACTAAAAACTTGCCACAAACTTTATGACAAACTAGGAATAAATTGTGTATAGCGTAACAATAAAAATCACTTACCAGTTGTGCAGTACTATGAGTCATGAAACATATTTACTTAAGTCCTATGGAAATTTTTATACAACTTCATCTATAATACAAATACTCTGCATTTGGAACTAGCTAGTGTCTTAATACTTGCTTGCCCTTGATAATCACCTCTCTTCCAAGGCAGTTTTATTCTATCACAATGACACTTCCAAAATTAAACAAATCTTCCTCAGCATACAGGCAAAAACTTTTATTGCAAAAAGAATTGGACTACAATATCACCCTCAAAACATTTTCCAAAGCTGCATTCTTTTTAATATTTTACTTTATTAACCACAAGATTTAAGACAAGTTTTGCCGTGTCATGTATGTACATTATTTCTTAGAACTTAGAATTACACTTCCAGTTTGCTAATTTCAGATCAATTCAGAAAGTGAAAATTAATTTTTGTGCCAAAGGAATTGTTTTTGTTATATTTTCCTTTGAACTGTAAGTTAGCAACCTTTAATACACTTTTTTGTTAGGTAAAAACATAAAATGGGCAATACATAAATGTTGAGAATATCATTCAATCATGTTTTTAAGTAGCTATCAAATGCTCTCTTTAGTAAGCTTCTCAAAGGGAAGTGACTATGTCTAGAGTAAATGATACCAAGCATCATAAAAATACGCCAATGATTTTTATCTGTCAAAAATGGCTAGTAAAGGAAAAGTACAATTTCTATGGGCAGGAGAGGGAAAGAAAGACCTATTCCTCATTATCTTTATTATTCCTTAGAACCTTTATTTTTTTCCTTTTTTCAATTTAAATTTTAATTAGTTAACATACACTGCAATATTGGTTTCAGGAATAGAATTCAGTGATTCATCACTTACATATAACACCCAGTGCTCATCACAAGTGCCCTCCTTAGTGCCCACCACCCATCTAGCCCATCTCCCACCCACCTCCCTCAGACAACCCCTAGTTTGTTCTTTATCACTAAGAGTCTTGGGGTTTGTTTCCCTCTCTTTTCTACCACCCCCTTCCCATATGTTCATTTGTTTTGTTTCTTAAAGTTCACATATGAGTAAAATCATATGGTATTTGTCTTTCTCTGATTGACTTATTTCACCTAATACATTCTAGCTCCATCCACGTCATTGCAAATAGCAAGATTTCATTCTTTTTGATGGCTGAGTAATATTTTAGTGTATAAATATACCACATCTTCTTTACCCATTCATTAATCAATGAACATTTGGACTCTCTCCATAGTTTGGTTATTGTTCATAATGCTCCTATAAACATTGGGGTGCATGTACCCCTCTGAATCTGTATTTTTCTATCCTTTGGGTAAATACCTAAAACTATAACTGCTGGATTGTAGGGTAGTTCTATTTTCAGTTTCTTGAGGGACCGCAATACCGTTCTGCAGAGTGGCTGCACAAGTTTGCATTCCTACTAACTGTGCAAGAGGGTTCCTCTTTCCCTGCATCCTCGTCAAAACCTGTTCTTCTGTTGTTAATTTTAGCCATTCTGACAGGTGTGAGGTGTTATCTCATCATGGTTTTGATTTGTATTTCTCTGATGATGAGTGATGCTGAGCATCTTCTCATGTGTCTGTTAGCCATCTGGGTGTCTTCTTTGGAATGTCTATTCATGTCTTCTGCCATTTCTTCACTGTATTGAATTTGATAAGTTCTTTATAGATTTTGGATACCAACCCTTTATCAAATATGTCATTTGCAAATATCTTCTCCCATTCTTTTTTTTTTTTAATTTTTTAACATTTATTTATTATTGAGAGACAGAGAGAGACAGACCATGAGCAAGAAAGGGGTAGAGAGATAGGGAGACACAGAATCTGAAGCAGGTTCCAGGCCTGCACAGAGCCCAACACAGGACTCGAACTCACGAACTGCGAGATCATGACCTGAGCCGAAGTCGGACACTTAACCGCCTGAGCCACCCAGAAAACCCTTTTCCCATTCTTTAGGCTGCCTTTTAGTTTTGTGGACTGTGTCCTTCGCTGTGCAGAAGTTTTTTACCTTGATGAAGTCCCAACAGTTTATATTTGCTTTTGTTTCCCTTGCCTTCAGCGACATGTCTAGTAAGAAGTGGTTCCAGCCGAAGTCAAAGAGGTTGCTGCCAGTGTTCCCTAGGATTTTCATGGTTTCCTGTCTCACAGTTAGGTTCTTCATCCATTTTGAATTTGTTTTTGTGTATGGTGTAAGAAAAGTGGTCCAGATTCATTCTTCTGCATGCCATTGCCCAGTTTTCCTGACACTATTTGTTGAAGAGACTGTCTTTTTTCCATTCAGTCGTCTTTCCTACTTTGTTCTCTATTCTGTCCCACTGATCTATGTGTTTGCTTTTGTGTTAGTACCATACTGTCTAGATGACTACAACTTTGTAATATAGCTTGAAATCCAGAATTGTGATGCCTCCGGTTTTGTTTTTCTTTTTCAGGATTGTTTTGGCTATTCAGGGTATTTTCTGGTTCCGTACAAATTTGAGGATTGTTTGTTCTAGTTCTGCAAAAAAATGCTAGTGATATTTTGATCAGGATTGCATTAAATGTGTAGATTGCTTTGGGAAGTATAGTCATTTTAACAATGTTTGTTCTTTCAATCCATGACATGGAATGTTTTTCCATTTTTTTTGTGTGTCATCTTCAATTTATTTCACAAGAGTTCTATAGTTTCCAGACTATAGATCTTTCACTTCTTTAGTTAGGTTTATTCCCAGGTATCTTATTGTTTCGGGTGCAATTGCAATTGGGATTGATTCCTTGATTTCTCTTTATACTGCTTCATTATTGGTGTATAGAAACCCAACAGATTTCTGCACGCTGATTTTATATCTGTGACTTTGCTGAATTCATGTATTAGTTATAGAAAATTTTTGGTGGAGTCTTTTAGGTTTTCTACATAGAGTATCAATCATGTCATCTGCAAATAGTGAAAATTTGACTTCCTTGATGATTTGGGTGCCTTTTACTTCTTTTTTTTAAATCTGATTGCTGAGGCTAAGGTTGCTGACCATAGGGGAAAGGCTCTCTGTTTTTACTCATTCAGGATGACAATAACTGTGGGTCTTAAGTATGTGGCCTTTATGATGTTGTGATATGTTCCATCTATCCCTACTTTGTTGAGGATTTTTTATCAAGAATGGATGCTGTATTGTGTCAAATGCTTTTTCTGCATCTACTGACAGGATCATATGGCTTTGTCCTTTCACTAATGTAGTGCATGCACATCTGCAGCCCAGGAATAAGTCCTACTTGATAATGGTGAATAATTCTTTTAATGCACCACTGAATTCAATTTGCTAATATCTTGCTGACAATTTTTGCATCAATGTTCATCAGCGATATTGGCCTGTAATTCTCCTTTTTAGTGGGGTCATTATCTGGTTTTGGAGTCAAGGTAATGCTGGCTTCATACAATGAGTTTCCAAGTTTTCTTTTCTATTTTTTGGAATAGTTTGAGAAGAACAGGTATTAACCCTTCTTTAAATGTCTCCTACAATTCCCCTGGGGAAGCTATCTGGCCCAGGACTCTTATTTATTGAGAGATTTTTGAAGACTGATTCCATTTCTTTGCTAGTAATAGGTCTATTCAAATTTTCTATTTCTTCCTGTTTCAGTTTTGATAGTTTGTGAGTTCCTAGGAATTTGTCCATTTCTTCCAGATTGCCCAGTTCATTGGCATATCATTTTTCATAATATGTTTTAATAATTGTTTGTATTTCTTTGGTTTTATTTGTAATCTCTCCTCTTTCATTCACGATTTTTCTATTTAGGTCCTGCCTCTTTGATAATTCTGACTAGAGGGTTATCAATACTGTTAATTTCTTCAAAGAGCCAACTCTTAGTTTCATTGATATGTTCTACTGGGTTTTTCGTTTGTTTGCTGGCTATATAATTTATTTCTTCTCCAATCCTTATTATCTCCCTTCTTCTGGCTTTAGGTTTTATTTGCTGTTCCTTATCTACCTCTTTTAGATGTAAGGTTAGGTGTTGTATTTGGGACTTTTTTTGCTTTTGAGATAGGTATGAATTGCAGCATACTTCCCTCTTAGGCCTGCCTTTGCTGCATCCCAAAGGGTTTGGACTGTTGTGTTTCATTTTCATTTCTTTTCATATTTTTTAAAATTTCTTATTTCCTAATTAACCCACTTATTCCTTAGTATTCCTCCATGTGTTTGAGAGCTTTCCAAATTTTTTTCTTGCGGTTGAGTTCAAGTTTCATAGCATTGTGATTTGAAAATAAGCATGGTATGATGTTTATTTTTCTGCACTTGTTGAGGGCTGATTTGTGATCCAGTATGTGATATATTTTGGAGAATGTTCCATGTACATTCAAGAAGAATGTGTGTTCTGCTGCTTTAGAATGAAATGTTCTTAATATATCTGTTCAGTCCATCTGGTCCAGTATGTCATCCAAAATCATTCATTGTCTCCTTGCTGATTTTCTGCTTAGGTGATCTGTCCATTGCTATAAGTGAGGTGTTAAATTCCTTTACCATTATTGTATTATTATCAACAAATTTCTTTATGTTTACTAATAATTGATTTCTATATTTGGGTTCTTTCAGGTTGGGACATAAATATTTACAATTGTTATATCTTTTTGATGCATAGACCTCTTAATTATGATAATGCTCTTTTTCATCTTTTGTTACATTCTTTGTTTTAAAATCTAGTTTGTCTTACCTAAGTATGGCTACTCTGGCTTTCTTTTGACATCCATTAGCATGACAGGTGGTTCTCCATCCCCTCACTTTGAATCTGCTAATGTCTTTAGGTCTCAGATGAGTCTCTTAATAGTCAGCATAGAGATGGATCTTGTTTTTTTTTCCATTCTGATACCCTATGTCTTGATTGGAATATTTAGTCCATTTGCATTCCGAGTGATAATTTAAAGATATGACTTTCATGCCATTGTGTTACCTGTAGAGTTGGTGTATCTGGTGATGCTCTCTGGTCCTTCCCAGTCTTTGTTGCTTTTTGTCTTTTTTTTTTTAACTCCACTCAAAGAGTGCTCCTTAAAATTTCTTGTAGGGCCACAAACCCTTTCAGTTTTTCTTTGTCTGGGAAACTCTTTATCTCTCCTTCTATTCTGAATGATAGCCTTCCTGAATGGAGTATTCTTGGTTGCATATTTTTCCATTCAGCAGGCTGAATATATCTTGCCACTCCTGTCAGGCCTGCCAAGTTTCTATGGACACATCTGCTGTGAACTTATCTGTCTTCCCTTGTAGGCTAAGGACTTTTTTTCCCTTGCTACTTTCAGGATTCTTTCCTTATGTGTGTATTTTATGAATTTGACTATGATATGTCTTAGCATTGGATGGCTTTTGTTGAATTTAATGGAAGTTCTCTGTGCTTCTTGGATTTTTATGTCTGTGTCCTTCCCCAGATTAGGGAAATTTTCAGTTATAATTTTCCCACATAAATCTTCTGCCCCCTTTTCTCCATCTTCTGGAACTCCTATGATATGAATGTTATTATATTTAATAAATTGCTGAGTTCCCTACATCTGCCTTTATGATCACTGACCTTTGTTTCCCTCTTCTTTTCAGCTTCATTATTTTCCATAATTTTATCTTCTATATTGCTAATTCACAACACTGCCTTGTCCATCCTTGATGTTATAGCATGCATTCAGGTTTGCATCTCGGTTATAGCAGTTTTAACTTTGGCCTGACTAAATTTTAGTTTTATTTCTTCAAAAAGGGATTCTCCAGTGTCTTCTATATTTTTTCATAGCTCAGATAGTATCATTATAATCATTGTTTGAAATGGTTTGATGTTGATCTAGCTATGTTTGTGAGACAAGACAAGCCCAGGATCTCCTTACTATTCCACCATCTTAACTCCTCCTTCTCATAATCTTTTAAATGAGTTTTTCATGCAGTACAATTGTATGAAAAAGTGAAGCGTGTGCCTACATAAGTGTTTGGAAACTCCAGAGTCCTCTTCATTAGAACCACAATGTATCCAGATAATTGACTGATTTTTAACGTTCTCAGGATATTGTACTATCATTAATATTTATCCAAATTGTCCAAAATATGCTTAACAACAGAAAATATTAAATATCTAATACAAAATCTTCTGACAGATTTAAAGGAGTACTAATCACTGGCAAATTACTGGGGAAAACATTATATATAGAAACATATCAATGATAACTTTGAGTTTAAAATTTTCTTGAGGAACCTAAGATCCTTCAAAGTTCACATGGTTTTCCATTACCTGAAAATTACCAGATTTTATTAAACTCCGTATTATTTTGGTAGATAGAGACTTAGGAGAATTCTTATTTTTGTTGTGCATACATCCTGGACAAAGAAATTCAAGGCATAATACTTCATTTAATATTCTCTCACAGATTTAGTGCTATAAAAATGAGAAATTCAAATGAATTATAACCAGCATTCAAGGAATAATAATTGAATGGAAAAGCAGTAATAATTTTGGCTGGACAGATGGCAAATCTAAATACTCTGAGATTAAGAAGAGAATTAAAAAGGATCTTAGAGATCGATAGTCTGTTTTTGTTTTAAACCAGTACACGGATTCCTTCCTTTATATCCTATATACAGTTTCAGTTCCAATATTTCAATTAACAAGGAGTTATCTAACTCCCAACCAGTCAATTTTGCCTTTGGAATATTCTAAATGTTATAAAAGTCTTTTGGGCAAAAATATAAACTACCTATAATTTTCTCCTTATGTTTCTCTCTTTAAATTCTAGTTGGGCTCTATCAGCTGCCAGTAGTAATTCGAGGAATTAACCTGAACTCTGAAATGGAGTGTCATAGAAGTCTACTCTAAGGCCTAAGAGTCCACTACAAAAATAATGGGCTCTGAGGATTGGGGATACAAACATGGTCCATTTCATGACAGGTTAACACAATAAAGATTATAAAAAAAATGTTCAATGGATAAACTCTCTTCTGTGCCTATAATTTTAGTTTTGACTTTGAATCTCATTTGCAAACTCTTCTGAGGAAGTTATTTTCTCCCCTCGCACAGTGTTGTTATAAAGATTTGATAAGAAGATTAAAATACTTAGAAAAATAGGTACTATAAAACCACTGATGTTGTTATTTACTACGTTGTAATGGTGGTGGCAGTGATGGGCTTGCTATTTTTATCAGGATTTTCATAAGAATAGAAAACAGATTAATCAAGATGTGGAATTGGCAGAATAAAAACGCAAGACTGGTGTATCTTAAATCATAATGTACACAGAATTATTTGGGAGCTTCTTTTAATGCAGACTCTCTGTACCCACCCCCATTGATTCCCATTCATTAATATGTAGTCTGCACTGTACTCCCAAATGGAATGGAACGGGCCACATTTGGAGAGTCACACGTTTTTCCCCAAAATAACAGAGTCTAACTCTAACAGAAAACATAAAAATGTTAATGATGAAATAATATTTTGTAAACTTTAGAAATAGAGGAGTAATTTGGGAAACAAAGTCTTCTTGATAAGAATCAATTTCTACATATGGATGCACAATAATGTATAGAAATGTAAGGTTGTCTACCAATTTACAGATTATAAAAATATATAAAGATATCAAATGTCCTTTTAATTATCTTAATATTTGACAGGGACTTGAAAAACCAAGTACACAAGCAATTAGGAGGAACATCCAAATGAGAGGAATGACAACATCACTAAGACTAATGCTGGCTCACTTACTTGGACAATATCACTCTAATCATAGGGCAGATTTTTCTCAAAGACCCTCAAAAAAACAAACACAATCCATGTGCTTCAAAAATCTCACTCTGGCTGAGTCACAAGTAAAGCAGTAGAGTAGTAGTATTGGGAAGAAATTTATATCAAAGGCTGGATATAAGAATAGAAGTTAATGCTACTATTTACCCTCTATGTGACCATGAGCAAGTTGCTTAGCTCTTGGGAACCTCAATTTTCTGTCTTGTAAAAAGGCGATCACAGTATCTGGCCCCTTTTAAGGTATTGTTGCATTAAAAAAATGAAAAAATAAGTGAGAAAGTACTTTCAAAATTTATAAACACTACCACGTGGATGGCATATGGGTATATGCAGAGCCTTACTATATAACCACCATCAAATCCATGGAAGGTCAATATGGCTTCAGGAGAAGTAATGACAGGTTTTGGATACACTTTTAATCTTAAACATTTCTTGAGAAAGGTAGGAATCAGTGAGAAGTATCACTTAACATGCAGGCACAAAACAAATTTTCACCTTCTGACTGGGTTTTTTAGTGACTTCTAAGGTGCATTTAATGAGTACATCACCATAACTGTAAATGACTCTGGGAAGAACAAACACTGGAGTACCTTGACCAGTAAATTCTGAAATGTATCCAAACCATCTGCCATTATTATGAGGTTCTTGTTATTCTTATCCATTCTCACCACGGAATACTAGTAATACTCCATGTATTACTAGTGATGAACAGGGCCTTAAAGTTCTCCTCGGCTTAGTTAAACATTAGACAGGCTTATTCCTGACTCTGGTACCTTTATCTTCCTTTTCTTGAAGCATTTACTTTAAAAACTTTCTAACTGCAAATTCCTTCTCTACAACCTTTGAGATACAAATTTTTTAAAGTGTATTGTGTTCCAATCCAGGACTATCTTTCTCCAGGATCTGGCAATGAAAGGGCGGGCCTACACCAGCCGACTCCATCTTGTTCTGTGTCCTTCACCTAGACCACGCCTCCTCCCTTTGAGTGACCTCCCGCTCACCCATTCAAGCTTCCTGATCAAAACACGCCACTTCCCCAGCCAATCGGCTGCCCCTAGACCCCTATAAAACCTTTGTGCTTTTGAAACTCGCTCTCTTTCCCTGGTATCTCACCGCTGCGTCGGTGCAGGTAGGGGATTGAGCTCGAGCTAGCTCGAATAAAGGCTCTTTGCTTTTGCATCGGACTCGGCTCCCTAGTGGTCTTTGGGGATCACGAATTCTGGGCATAACATTTGGGGGCTCGGCCCAGGATCCCCAAGACCCCCAAGGGACCCCCGACCCGGAGAGCCTGACTGGCCACGGTTAGTGTCTGTTTGTTCTGTCTTTTCTGTGTGAGCTCATTTCTGGAATTCTGGTAGTGCCCGACGCGGTCTAAGTGGACGCACTGGAGGGCCACGGGCCGGGAGTTTCGGAAGACGTTCCGATTCTCCCTTCTGGAGGGACGTGGAATCCCCTCATCTGTTTCGGAGGGACGTGGAATCCCCTCAAAGGTCTGAGACGAGGCGGGTCGCTCCCGCTGGTCGGCGTGAGGCCGTCGTCTTTGGAGGGACGTGGAATCCCCTCATCGGTTTTGGAGGGACGTGGAATCCCCTCAAAGGTCTGAGACGAGGCGGGTCGCTCCCGCTGGTCGGCGTGAGGCCGTCGTCTTTGGAGGGACGTGGAATCCCCTCATCGGTTTTGGAGGGACGTGGAATCCCCTCAAAGGTCTAAGCTAGCTTTCAGTTTTGCTTCCATGGAGTTGGAAGACTTTCTAGGGGCCCTCTGTTTGTCTGTTTTTGTGTTTCTCTGTTTTGCTCTGTGGACTTACTGGACGGACGTTATGGGACAGACTCAGACTACGCCTCTACCCACCCTCTTGGCTTAAGCCCTTCCTAACCCTGCTCCCCCCAGAGCCAAAACCCATTCTTGTTTTGCAGGAGACAGAGAAGAGGAAACGTCTTATCCAGCCTTCAGCACCCCTCTACCCTGTCTTACAGGGGGGTACTGAAGAAGAATTAATTTTTCCTCCCCCGTATAACCCCTCTAGGATGCCGGAAGAACACCATCCTCCCCCTCCGGGGGAGGCAGACGCTGTTCCGAGAGCGGGAGGCGGAAACGCTCCAGGGGGAAGCCCGCCCTTTACCAGACAAAGGGCTCAGAGGGAGCAATCCGCCTCCGCCGCCGACTCCACTATTCTGCCCCTGCGAGCCACCGGACCCCCAGACGCGGAGGGGAATCAGCCCCATCACTATTGGCCTTTCGCCACTAGTGACCTCTACAATTGGAAAGCTCAGAATCCTAAGTTTTCCGAGAAACCGGCAGGGCTTATTGATTTATTAGACTCTGTTCTTTTTACCCATCAGCCCACGTGGGATGATTGCCAGCAGCTTTTGCAGGTCCTGTTCACGACTGAAGAAAGAGAAAGAATCCTCAATGGGGCCCGAAAACTAGTTCCGGGCGCAGACGGGAATCCCACCACCAACCAGGCTCAGATAGATGCCTCCTTCCCCTTAACTCGGCCCCAGTGGGATTTCAACACGGCAGAAGGTAAGGAGAGGCTCCGGGTCTACCGCCAGACTCTAATGGGGGGTCTCCGAATGGCTGCTAGAAAGCCAACCAATTTGGCCAAGGTAGGAAATGTACAACAGGGAAAAGATGAATCTCCGGCTGCCTTTTTAGAAAGGATCATGGAGGCATTCCGTACCTATACCCCCATGGATCCAGAGGCTCCGGAAAGCAAGGCAGCTGTTATCATGGCCTTTGTAAACCAATCAGCCGTAGACATTAGGAGAAAATTACAGAAAATAGATAGACTAGGAGAAAAAAGTCTGCAGGACTTACTGGTGGTAGCTGAAAAGGTATATAATAACCGGGAGCCTCCTGAGGACAAGCAGGCTCGCGCCATGGCGGCTGCCAGCAGTAAGCAGACTCGAGACCTGGCCAGAATACTGCTAGCTACCACTGCTGACTTCCCCGAGGAACGAGACCGCCGTCTCCGGCAACTGGCAGGCGACGCAAGAAAAGGTAAAAGCACCACCAAGGGGGGGAAGCAGAGGCTGCAGAAGGATCAGTGCGCATACTGCAAGGAGATAGGGCATTGGGCCCGAGATTGTCTGAAAAGGGCCGGCGGGAAGGGAAGCAAGACGGATCGAGTAAAAGTCCTAGAGCTGGATGAACTAAGTGATTAGGGGAGTCAGGGTTCGGACCCTCTCCCCGAACCCAGGGTAACTCTTAAAGTGGAGGGGACCCCTATTGACTTCCTTGTCGACACCGGAGCACAACATTCGGTCCTCCGCACCCCACAAGGAAAACTAGCTAGCAAGAAGTCCTGGGTACAAGGGGCAACTGGTATGAGCCAGTATTCATGGACTACCCGAAGAACAGTAGATTTGGGAACGGGCCGGGTATCCCACTCCTTTATGGTAATACCAGAATGCCCCTACCCGCTGTTAGGACGGGACTTACTGACCAAGATTGGAGCTCAGATAACTTTCCGACAAGGGGGGCCTCAGGTCACCGATGGCAAGGGCCACCCCATCCAGGTCCTGACCATGAAACTGGAGGATGAATACCTCCTCCACCAGGAGGCGCTCCCGAGAGAGGATAATATAGACAGATGGCTACAAGAATTCCCCTCGGTTTGGGCAGAGACAGGGGGGATGGGACTAGCCGCTCATAGGACCCCAGTCCTGGTAGAGCTCAAGCCAGGAGAGAGTCCGGTAAGGATCAAACAATACCCCATGTCTCAGGAGGCCCGGAAGGGGATCCAGCCACACATCCGGAGACTACGAAGCCTAGGGGTACTAGTTCCTTGCCAGTCTGCCTGGAACACCCCCTTACTGCCGGTCAAAAAGCCTCACGCAAATGACTACCGACCGGTACAAGACCTCCGGGAAGTAAATAAGAGGGTCGTGGACATACACCCAACTGTTCCCAACCCATATACTCTCTTGAGCTCCTTACCGCCCTCCAGGGTCTGGTATACTGTACTAGATTTAAAGGACGCCTTCAGTCTGCCGTTGGCACCCCAGAGCCAACCCTTGTTCGCCTTTGAGTGGCATGATCCGGAGGAGGGCTACAGTGGACAACTCACCTGGACACGGCTACCTCAGGGATTCAAAAATTCACCCACCATCTTCGACGAGGCACTACACGAGGACCTGGGTGAGTACAGAAGGGAGCAACCTGGCCTCACCCTTCTACAGTATGTAGATGACTTCCTGATTGCTGCTGACACTGCCAAAGACTGTGAGCGAGGGACCCAGGACCTGCTGGCTACCCTGGGGGCCTTAGGATACCGGGCATCCGCGAAGAAGGCTCAGATATGCAGGGAGAGGGTAAGTTACCTGGGATATATCCTGGAGGGTGGACAGCGGCGGTTATCAGAAGCCAGAAAAGAAACTGTCCTAAAGATCCCTACTCTCACCTCCCGAAGAGAAGTGAGGGAATTCCTAGGATCAGCCGGCTACTGCCGCCTCTGGGTTCCAGGTTTTGCTGAGATCGCCAGGCCTCTATATGAAGCTACCAAAGAGGGGAAAACATTTAAATGGGCTGAAAAAGAAGAAACTGCCTTTAATCAGTTAAAAAGGGCCCTCCTAAGTGCCCCAGCCCTGGGCCTACCGGACATTACGAAGCCCTTCCACCTCTTTGTAGACGAGCATAAGGGAATAGCAAAAGGAGTTCTAACTCAAGCCTTAGGCCCCTGGAACTGTCCAGTGGCTTACCTGTCTAAGAAACTAGACCCAGTGGCTGCCGGCTGGCCGCCATGCCTACATATGACTCATTACCAGAGCCTCCTACTCAACCCTCCACGAGTGCGGTTCCACCCCAGTGCAGCCCTCAATCCCGCAACCCTGCTGCCCGACCCTGACCTAGGTGCTCCATTACATGACTGTGCGGGAATCCTGGGACAAGTACATGGATTCCGGACGGACCTGACCAACCGGCCCCTCCCCGATGCTGAGGCTACTTGGTTCACTGATAGCAGCTTTGTGCGAGACGGACACAGGTATGCGGGTGCAGCGGTGGTCACCGAAACCGACACTGTATGGGCGGAGGCTCTACCCTCCGGAACGTCAGCCCAGCGAGCAGAGCTCATAGCCCTCACCAAGGCGCTGATGCTGGGAGCTGGAAAACGGCTCAACATCTACACAGACAGCCGTTATGCATTTGCCACAGCTCATATTCATGGGGCAATTTATCAGGAGAGGGGGTTACTGACGGCAGAAGGACGGACTATAAAAAATAAGCAGGAGATACTTAACCTGCTTACAGCCTTATGGCTTCCTGCCAAGCTAGCCATTATCCACTGCCAAGGGCACCAAAAAGCTGATAACCCAGTAACTAGAGGTAATCGAAAGGCTGACCAGGCAGCCAAGGCAGTAGCCCTTACTCCAGTCCCCACCATGACCATACAACTACCAGACCCGGGAGACCCAGTTTTACCAGACCAGCCCAAGTACTCCCAGGAGGAATTACAGCGGATCAAGAAACTCCCCATGGCCCAGGAGATAAAGGGATGGTGGTATACACCTAACAAGGAGCTCGTGTTGCCAGACCAGCTCGGAGTCTCAATATTAGAGCACATGCATCGGTCTACTCACATGGGGGCCCGAAAATTAAAAGACTTAATCCGACATGCCAGAATTAAGATTCACCAACAGGACACCAAAATAGAGCAAGTTGTATCTGCCTGCAAGACCTGCCAACTCACCAACGCGAGGGCCACATCAAATAAAAAAGGAACCAGGCTCAGAGGCACCAGACCGGGAGCCCAATGGGAAGTCGACTTCACTGAAGTCAAACCAGGAAAGTATGGTTTTAAATATCTTTTAGTATTTACAGACACCTTCTCTGGCTGGGTGGAGGCATACCCAACCAAGCATGAAACGGCTCAGACGGTGGCTAAGAAGCTACTAGAAGACATCTTACCCAGGTATGGTTTTCCTGCCCTGGTAGGATCAGACAATGGACCAGCTTTTATCTCGCAGGTAACACAGGCAGTAGCCAAGGCGGTGGGGGCAAACTGGAAATTACATTGTGCTTATAGGCCCCAGAGCTCAGGACAGGTAGAAAGAATGAATAGAACCCTAAAAGAGACCCTTACCAAATTAACCATGGAGACTGGCGGGGACTGGGTAACTCTCCTACCGTACGCCCTTTATCGGGTTAGAAACACTCCTTACACTCTGGGTTTTACTCCCTACGAGATCATGTTTGGCAGGCCACCCCCTGTTATTCCCAGCCTTCGAGCTGAACTTATTGCTGAGTTTAAAGATCAAGAACTTTTTCTTTCCTTGAGCGGGCTCCAGAGGGCGCACGAGGACATTTGGCCGCGTCTCCGTGCCATCTACGAGGCTGGCCCGATCCCGACACCTCATCAGTACAGGCCGGGAGACTGGGTCTACGTCAAGAGGCACCACCGAGAGACTCTCGAGCTGCGCTGGAAGGGACCCTACATCGTGGTGTTGACAACCCCCACCGCTCTCAAGGTAGACGGCATCGCGACCTGGGTCCATCACACCCACACCCAGCCAGCGGACCCCTCCTTGATCCGGAAGGACTTCGTCACGCGATGGGCCATCAGTCGGGACCAACATAACCCGCTCAAGCTCAAGCTACAGCACATTCGACCCACCTAATATTGGTAACTCTGTTAACTCTGCATGTCATTGCTCATATGCCCCCCAAAACATCACCTGGCAGATCATAGACACCAGCTCAGAGACAATACTTAATCAGACCTCCCAGAGCCACCCCAGGGACACTTGCTTCCCAGAACTTTGCGTAAACCTCCAAACTCTGTTCCCCTTGTCACCATAAATGCAGCCGGCCCCATGATTGGGTCTGTAAGCTACATGACAAGGGGGGAATGAAAGGGCGGGCCTACACCAGCCGACTCCATCTTGTTCTGTGTCCTTCACCTAGACCACGCCTCCTCCCTTTGAGTGACCTCCCGCTCACCCATTCAAGCTTCCTGATCAAAACACGCCACTTCCCCAGCCAATCGGCTGCCCCTAGACCCCTATAAAACCTTTGTGCTTTTGAAACTCGCTCTCTTTCCCTGGTATCTCACCGCTGCGTCGGTGCAGGTAGGGGATTGAGCTCGAGCTAGCTCGAATAAAGGCTCTTTGCTTTTGCATCGGACTCGGCTCCCTAGTGGTCTTTGGGGATCACGAATTCTGGGCATAACAGCAGCTAATCCTTCCAGGTGTAAACATCAAAGAAGCTAGTGCCCCCATCTCCCAATCCCTGTGGGAGGACAGGAGCCTAACTTCAGCCCTCTTCCAAGTTAAAACTACCGCCTATCACAAAGATAAGAGAAAATTTAATTTTCTTTTGGATAAAGCAAATCAGCAAATACACATGGCCTGTGTTCTCTCTCACACCATACTTACAAACTTCCTCACCCTTCGTTTCATAAATAAAATAAATTTAATAATAATAATATTAAATTATTATTAAAACATCATAATAAATCTTAAATAAAATCTTCCCTGCCTGTTTAACTTCATCCAGTGCAATTTTTGATTCAACATTGATGAGACTTCTTAGGACAGAAAAAAAAAAAGTTTCAATTTGCAATCATGGAAATAGCAGACTAGAAGGAACGGTAACACGTGAAAAAGATACAAGGTAAACAAACTATCCTTCCTGAAAAGGTTGCTACCAGTCCTATGAATTAACACGAAGCTTGGAATCATACACGTCTAAATATAATTGGTCTTGGGCAAGAAAAATTTTTGTACAAAATTATAACACTGTCTAAAGGAATCTGGACTGTTTTCCAGATTGCCAAAACTCAACACACGGCTGATAGCTGCTGCTTTGGCAAACGTGAAAGAATGCTAAAGAAAATGTTGCCTTCTGGTAAAAGAGAGAAAGGTGGTGGTCTTCAGTCTTTATTCTTTTTTATGAGACTTTACACACATGGTTAAACCAAAATGAACATACCCAGATAGAAAAAAGCCTACATTTTTATTTTAATAGATATAAATATGAAGGAATTCATTAGGTTACTATACTCTTACCATTCTTCCATTATGATTTTTAACAAATTATATTTCCATGTCATATGTTAATGAAAACATGATCTGGTCTGTGTGAGCACAGAATGTGAGCATATGTACTGGTCTGTGTGAGCACAGAATACAACTGTAACTATTCATATAGCATGTTGCCTTTCCATTACTATAACTGTGTATGAATATATTCATGTATTACATGACTGATGAGTTTTAACTAAGCCTAAATGTAAATCTCAAGTTATTTGAAAATTATGTTGTAAAACCTCTATCCTTTTTTTTTTTAATTAGTGCCACATCGTTCAACCTCATTACTAAGTAATGGCAGTTTGTCCACTTCAAAGTCATTTAACTTGGCCTCCTTCTGTCATGTTTAACTGGTAGGGAGAGTCATGTTTCACAGTTAAAGACTGCGTGTGATTAATATCCATAATTATAAGATATGACTGAATTAAAATCAATAACCCTTTTATTTGCAGTAGATATCTCGTAAGCCTTAATTGCTGATTTAGTAGTTAATTGAGAAAATCCTTGTTAATGATCTGATGTAGCTCTGAGGGAATGTTGAATGAGTGAGAAATTGTTCTTTGGTAGAAACAATTTTCCCAACTGTGTATGGCTGATCCTGGAGAAATGTGAACGGAATGGGCAATGGAATCAGCAGTTCAATTTCTCTCAGCCACACAGTTACCCATGACAAACAGGCTGAAAATAATTTGGAATTATTCTTCTTAGTGAGAATCCTGATCAAGGGCACTGGTAACATACAAAAAACCCCAAAAAACTCAGAATAATATTCCCTAGAACTTATTTTTTAGGCATGCATGGAACGCATTCTATTAAAAGAACACCTCTTCGTTCATATTTTCTACCTTCATCCGTCTTTTGCTTGTCTATGTCTTCTGTCTGTATCCCTCGATGCTTACTTTGCTGCTGAGATAATTGCTCCTGGAAAAGAGATTGTTAATGGTTCTGGCGGCATAAATTCTTCAGCATTTAACATCTCATCTCATCTGCGTTAGCCTCCTTCTGCTAATTTAAAAATCATTGCCCTTCACAGCCTTTACAGAAGGATCTCTCATTTTAAATATGTGTTATTTAGAAAAGAAGTACAGTCAATTCCATGAGACAATCCCTGTTTATAGAGGAAGGAGGAAAGAAAACATTCAGTGAAGCCCAAAGGGTGCTGTGTACTGTCCTAGGTATTTCAAATACATTATTTATTCTAATTCTGACAGCCACCATGAGAAGTGCTTATTTACACATTATAGATTAAAAAATAAGAAACTAAGGCTCGCAGATGTTGGGTAATTTGCCCAGAGACCAATAGCTAGTGAGTAATGAAAACAAGGATTTGAAACACAACTTCAAATCTATGCTTTCTTCTTCTATTTTTTCCCCAGCAAAAGGATGCATGTATAAAATAATCTGAATTTGGAATAAAAACATCAGTGTTGAAAAACATGTTTTGAATAAGTACGCTTGCATGCAAATTGTAATGTGTTCAAGTCAAAACTCTTGATATGTGTCGTATAATGTACACCAATGTTTCCCAAACTGTGTAACTGTGCCCTGGGATGTCACAGCAAATTCACCAGGAAGTATGGAGTATCTTAAATTTTTAAGAGAAAATACAGTGATACTTGACATTTGTCAGATTGCTGCAAACTAATAGCTTGAGGTAGTTCAGTTTTGGGAGTAGATTGTGCTAAAATCCTTTCAATGGCATCTCTTTGCATAGCTGGATTTTCAGTGATTGCTGTGAAAAGAACCAAATTCTAAGCAATAAACAATTGTGGAAGAGTTTAAAAATTAGGGTCCTGGTGGCATCTACTGTGGTTCTGATCTCTTAGACATGTGCCATACTCAAATAGATACATATATCCCATTAGTAATTGTACTTATCTAAAAATTAAATGAAATTTTTTTTATAATCTACATGTATTATTTTCCTCAAATATCAAATAAGTGGTTAGGACCTAAGAATTTACTAAGTTATTTGGACTTCACTGCTTAATAAATGAAACTTTGAAGTATTTCTTTTGGTCTTAGGACATAGTTACAATATGAGTGAGGACTAAGCACCCCATGAAAAAAGAAAACTTGGGAATCTCAGGAAACATTCAACATCTTCTTCTTCTATAATAAAGAGGTCTTGCGATCTGTACATATAAACTAATCATGTGGGTAAGCCAGAAATAAATGAAGATTTTTCTGCTCATGCTTCAATTTGTTGTATTTTAGAGCTAAAGTCAAGGTAATCTCACAGAAGACTGTATTTCAAAGGAATATGTAATTCAAAACATGTCTTAAGGTGAGCATGTGGCCACGCCCTCTGAGGCTTTGAAATTGGCAAATTTACCTTGTGAACTGGGTATTGCCATAGGTGCTGTATAGTGTAAAGGACAGAGGACTTGAATCCCAATTCCAATTCTGTCATTTTTTACAAAACTTGTCAAAAAATTAGTCATGCCGTCCTTACCTGAGAATTAATAGAATTCAATGAGAAGCCCTACTTCCTGTATTTCTATTGTGAGAATTAAAATTAATATGAGCCAAAGTCGGTTCCAGGCAAAAACTAGATGCTTAATAAACATTACTGCCTTCCTCCTGAGTTCACCCTCCCGCTTCATAGAGGATCAATAATTAATACTTATACCTCATACCAAAGGATTGCCAACATTTCCTTCTATTTTATTCTACCCTGAATATGTTCTACAGATTAGAAAAACTAGTCTCAGAGACTCTCTCCAAGGCCTTATTCATTATTCAGGCAAGGTTTATATTGATTCTCTTTAGGTCATTTCTACCATCTTCCAAGTGACACCCCATTCGTAGTCTATTTAATTATCTGTTTTTTCTACAAATATTAGACCAATATCCCCCAAACACATATCCAAATATATCACCTACTTCTACTCAAAAGTCTTTAGTAGCTCCTACAGATTGCCTACAGAATTATGTCCAGATTACTGAGTACAACAACATGGCCCTCCATTAGAAATCTCCCTATTTTAGGGGCACTTGGGTAGTTCAGTCAGTTGAGTGTCCAACTTCAGCTCAGGTCATGATCTCATAGTTCGTGAGTTTGAGCCCCGCATCTGGCTCTATGCCAACAGCTCAGAGCCTGGAGCCTGCTTCAGATTCTGTGTCTCCCTCTCTTTGCCCCTTCCCCAATCATGCTCTCTCAAAAATGAATAAACATTAGCCTGGGTGGCGCAGTCGGTTAAGCGTCCGACTTCAGCCAGGTCACGATCTCGCGGTCCGTGAGTTCGAGCCCCGCGTCAGGCTCTGGGCTGATGGCTCAGAGCCTGGAGCCTGTTTCTGATTCTGTGTCTCCCTCTCTCTCTGCCCCTCCCCCGTTCATGCTCTGTCTCTCTCTGTCCCAAAAATAAAAATGAATAAACATTAAAAAAAAATTAGAAATCTCCCTATTTTAAAGCAACTTAGTCCAAGGGTTGAGAGCAGACTCAGTTTTGTGAATCAGAACTTTGTGAATATAGCCAAGTTATTATCCTTTCCATGCCTCAAATTGCTCATCTAAAAATGGAAAAAATAATAGAACCTACCTGATATGATAGTAAATGAATAAAGATAAGTACTTAGAATAGTACTTGGCACAGAATAAATTCTGTTTAAGTGTTACATTATTCATTCTACTATTCACACACTCCTAATTTCAACAAACAGAACTGCAGGATATTCCCCGAACAAAGCCTACATTTTTGGATGTCTATGATTTTTCTTTCGTTTTCCTAGTATTTAAATTCCCTTTCTAAGCATATCGCCAGCCCACATCTTTGCAAATTATATCAGCTCATCAAAGCCTCTGAAGTTTCCCCATATATCTTTCTTTTGCTTCTTATGGAAATTAATTTCTACCACTCATTTTACTGTTCACTTTCCACCCTGTATTGTCATCTCTTTTCTTCACAGCTCTATTCACAATTTATAAGTAAATACTTCCTTGTTGGCTAATTATAATTATATTCTTGCTATATTATTAAAGTTCCAGACATTTACACGTGTGTTTTGTTCCCCTTGCACACACAGCTCTCATACAGCAATACCGAAGTAGCCCTGTGAGCGCTGGCCAATGAAATGTAAACAGAAGAAAGTGTGAAACTTCTACAACATGCCCTTTCTGCTGGCTGAAATGAGGATGCAGTGTTAGAACTAGAGCAATCATCTCTTTCCATGCGGTTATTTTGGGAACTGAGGTCTTTGCAGAGCAAAAGAGAAGTCATGTGGTTTTCAGATTGTGTGGACTATCACATCGTCTTTCAACTGACTACTTCCAGACTCTAAGAAAGAAAGAAATTTCTTATTCTTATTAAAACCAAGGTTGTGTGGGATATTCTGCTACTTGTAACCAAACCTAATCCAATTAATGCACATCTCTAAGCAATCAGATGGTTTTGGTCTTTTTTTCTTTTATTTAGAAAAACGTTGTAAATCTAATATCAACAGAGATACAAAGTCCCCTAAACTCTTACTTATGATGCAGTTATTGTACGACGTCCAAAAATATAATACAGTTAACCATCAAACAATGTCCAGATTCAAGGTGACAATCCCTCAGGCAGTTGAAAATCTGCATGTAACTTTTCAACTCCCCCAAAACTAAACTGCTAATAACCTGCTGTTGATTGGAAGCCTTATCAATAACACAGTTGATTAACATAAATTTTCTGTGTTCTATGTATTTTATACTTTGTCCTTACAATAAAATAAGCTAGATAAGATAAAATACTAAGAAAATACCAAGGAAGAAAACATACACTTACAGTATCATACTGTATTTAATCAAGAAAATCCACAGATAAGTGGACCCACACAGTTCTAATACGTGTTACTCAGGGTCAACTGTAACTTGAGACTTCATTTGTTTAAACTTGGAATGTATTACCAACGGCTTAAATTAAAATGAGAATACTTTATATTTTATTTGGTATACATTAAAAGTATTTTGCTACTTCAGTTGCATCTAACAATTTTATTCAGAGGAAATACTGACTCCTAGTGATCTAAGCTAGACCAATCTTATTCTTTTCCCCAGGAACTAGAAGGTTGAGCAAAGTGCACAAAGTTGGAAAGTGGTAGCTGAGTCATGTCAGAACAGCACTGTAGCAAAGGGCCCCAAGTTCCTGCTTCTGTGACCCCAGGATGCTCACATTCCTGTTGGTGGCAGAAATTTTTGGTTGCCTTTCTAGAATTCACTTTCCCTTCCCCAGTCCTAACAGTACTTTATTGCCCCATTCATGTAGGTGAAATGGCATTATCTGATCTCTAATTCAAGATGTGTCCTCATTTTCTGAAGCCAACAGCATAATTCATCCCCATGTCATAGTTTCAGAATTAGGGGTAGTTATGTAACCTAGACCCCAGGCTAGGTGCATGGGAGCTGACTCATAGCAGCTCCTCAAGGCCAACAGTAGTCAGTTACTACATAAAACTGTCATTAAAAATTAAATTATGAACTCGTACTTAAATTATATGAATACTCAAAATATATCAATTCCTATTCATTGTATATTATTTTATTATACTTTCTTAGAATTTATCTTCTTCAGATTGGTAGAAATTCTACATACTACATATGCTACTAAGTATGCTACTTAGCATACTAAGTATGCTACTACATACCGTTTCCCAACTCTGCAGTCAGTGACATCACATTGGTAGCCAAGTAATATATGTTGTTTCAGTACTTGAAAACTACTGTCCCAATGAACAGGCAGTTCATTCACATAATCAATGAATGAATTAGTGAGGTTTCCCAACAGCTAGGATGTTTGCAAATCATTGTTGGATTGCAACCATAGGTTGGCTAGAGATACAAGAGTTGGCAAGTTAATAAAAGTATTCTGTGAGTTTTAATTAGTTATAGGGAATTTACATTGAAGAGTATTGTGTATTTTTTATTTGTGAATTGTGTGCTAAACACCCTTTTCATGAGTAAAATTTATAATGATCTTACGTACATAGATACATGGTTGTATTTTTTTTCAGAGAGCTGATTTTAATCATTTAGCAGCAAGCCAATGCCTAAGCTAAGTAGTTAGTGTATGACTTTCCATGAATGAACAAGGGCTAAAATTAGTCCAGTCAGAGTGGAATCTTGGGATTTTGATTCAATGATTGAAACAGACATTTCTCCCCCACACCTCCCTCTCTCTCTCTCTCTCTCTCTCTCTCTCTCACACACACACACACACACACACACACACACACGCACACACTTGCTCTTGATATAAACCAGGAAGAATATACCCTAAGTAGCCTGTGGCTGCAGTCCTATGGTACAACAGAGTCGATGTCAGAGGGGTACAAAGGAAGGAAGGAGAGAGAGAAAGAAGCTAATTTCTTGGTGAAACTTTTGAGGTGCTGGATCAAACCAACACTATCGCAGGCACATGAGCCAATTAATTTCCTCTTTGTTTAAGGAAGTTTAAGTGGGATTTTCTGTCCTTCCTTAGATCTAACTATCTAGCTATTTAACTTTGTAAACTATCTCACTTCCCTTTCAAGAGACATCTTTCTTTTTTTTCCTCAAATTTTTTAAACAAAGTTTGTGACTCAGTCTTCTAAAAGATTAGTCATGAGATTTGGAAAGGGAAAGAATTATGATATATTGTTCCTATGAAAGGTACAATTTATTGTGAAATACACAAAAGATTCATTCTCAAGAGAATGTACTGGGAGGCACAAAAGTAAAAGATTTGGAATGAGTGCTGCTTTTCAAGAATCTCCAGATTGTTGTGGACAATATACTTAGTTTGGTAGAGATGATATTCTCCTACTCAGATCCTAGACCCAACAGGTCTTAGGAAGCCACTGGAAGGCTTACTTACCAGCCTTTTATACCATCAACTTTATGTTCCTGAAATTATAATATAACAATATTTTATGATTGTGAAGTCACTTAGCAAGCCAGGTCACCTGTATCTAATACCCACAATTCATGTACAATTTTGTATTATGCCATTGTCTGCAGATTATAAAGTAATTAAAATGTATATTATTGTGTTTACCCAATATGCAACATAGCTACATCACGATGACCAGTCTGGGAATGTAGCATCAAAAGGCCTAACCAGGTACCATCACAATTGTGTCTATTGCTTTCATTCACAAATACCTTAACAGACAGGGAATTAGATACTGGGAGTAGGGCAAAGGCAGCAGATCCTCAGATAAATTTATGTTTGAAATTTGTGATGTAGTTAACATGGAACACTGGGATATTCTCCCCCTTTCCACTTTCAACTTTCCATGGGAAAGTTCCAGCCCATGATAGTACAGAGCAGTCAATTAGCCAATCAAGTTACTGATTTTGGTTATTAGATAAGCAACAAAGGACAAAAAATTCTAGGGCTACAATATTATCTTTAGTATATCTAATGGTATAGAGTGATTTAAAATGAGAGAACCCTAAAAACTAACCTTGAAAATCCTACCTCAAGGCTGGGATTGATACTCCATTCCTGTGGGTTACCATGCTAAAAAAAAATCTTCTATTTCTTATAACCATAAAGCTGAAGCTACGAAATATCAAATACAGAAACTGATTCTCCGGGATGTTTAACTAAAATACCAGTTAAATTCACGACCTCACTAATTCTTTTAAATGAAAGATATGATATTGATAGGAAATTAAGGGCATCATTGAAATAAGGGTATCCCAGGAGGATTCAAAGGATTTGGAAACTCTCAATTCTTCAAAATGCTCTGTAATGTTCCCACTGTGTCTTTCTTGCCATACAGATCTAATAATTTACCCAATTCAAACATTTATAGCCTCTCTACTGTTCCAATTGGTGAAATGCAAAATCAGAATAGAGAATATAAGTATTATACCCAAAATAAGTTTTGTATATTTAAAAGTTTATATTATAAAAAATGGTTTTTTGTACAGGAGTATTTTGGGAACACTCAATCATGAAGAGTAGAGTATGATTTTCGATCAGGCTTAAGTCTTTGTTACAGGTGAACATACAACAATTTGGAATTCAACAGTTTGCAGGTAGCTAATTGTGATTCTAAGAATTTGTTGGTTTAGTCAAAGCAAAACTAGATCAACAGATGGCTTATGCTAGGTAATATTTAAAGTCCCTGCTCGCACTCTCAACAATAGCCAAATTATGGAAAGAGCCTAAAGGTCTATCAACTGATGAATGGATAAAGAAATTGTGGTTTATATACACAATGGAGTACTACATGGCAATGAGAAAGAATGAAATATGGCCCTTTGTAGCAATGTGGTTGGAAATGGAGAGTGTGATGCTAAGTGAAATAAGCCATACAGAGAAAGACAGATACCATATGTTTTCACTCCTATGTGGATCCTGAGAAACTTAACAGAAACCCATGGGGGAGGAGAAGGAAAAAAAAAAAAGAGGTTAGAGTGGAAGACAGCCAAAGCATAAGAGACTCTTAAAAACTGAGAACAGGGGCGCCTGGGTGGCTCAGTCGGTTAAGCGGCCGACTTCGGCTCAGGTCGTGATCTCGCGGTCCGTGAGTTCGAGCCCCGCGTCGACAGCTCAGAGCCTGGAGCCTGTTTCAGATTCTGTGTCTCCCTCTCTCTGACCCTCCCCCATTCATGCTCTGTCTCTCTCTGCCTCAAAAATAAAAAACAAAAAACAAAAACTGAGAACAAACTGAGGGTTGATGGGGTGGGAGGGAGGGGAAGGTGGGTGATGGGTATTGAGGAGGGCACCTTTTGGGATGAGCACTGGGTGTTGTATGGAAACCAATTTGACAATAAATTTCATGTATTGAAAATAAATAAATAAATAAATAAATAAATAAATAAATAAATAAATAAAAAGTTCCTGCTCTGATACAAAAGAAGGAATTCAAAGACTACAGGAGAAAGTAATGTTAGATAGGATCCATCCCGTACATATCCCCTCCCTATTTTCATTGCCAGGGTCCAGACAACTCTTAACTCTTTTTTTCAATTAGGAAAAGGCTAATGATGGAAGTCCTAGTTTCTCTGAAAAAAAATGCTCTACTTGGCTCTTAATTCTAGTAAACAGAGATAGAATAAAAATGTGATCCCTGATCTCACTAGGATTAGCAATAAGCCAAACCCAGCAGGGCCAAGACTGTGTTATTAACCTCCAGAAAGGAAATGTCACCTGCTAGAAGATCACACCGTTCCTATGGCCTCCATCTTCCAGATGTTTCCGCTCAAATTAAATCCCAATGACAGTAAATTTGATTACTCAAATGTGGTCCTGGTGTCTGCCTGAGAATTAATCAGTCATGGCTAGAAATAGGGCTTGATTACATTCACTAGAGCATCACTTTGAACATGATGGGTCACTCTCCTTTGGTCTATTATGTTTTTACTTGGTCCTCAACCCATGTACACAAACACATACACACACACACACACACACACACACACACACACCTTTGTTCCCTTAATCCAAAATGTCACCACCTAATAAGATCTAAACTGTCCCCTGCACATGTACTTCCTCCCCACCAGTGTACAATGTCCAGCTATACCCTGAAACCCAACTAGTGTTCTTTGCCCTATAGAAATAATCCAAAACTTCCACTTTTCCTTCCCAACATAATAACTCATGTTAAAAATTAAAGGGAGGGCTGCCTGGGTGGCTCAGCTGGCTAAGCATTAGACTTTGGTTCAAGTCATGATCTCACGGTTCATAGGTTTCAGCCCCGCATCAGGCTTTGCAGACACTTGAACCTGGAGCTCACTTCGGATTCTGGGTCTCCCCCTCTCCCTGCCCCTCCCCTACTCATGCTCTGTCTCTCTCTCTCTCTCTCTCTCTCTCTCTCTCTCTCTCTCTCAAAAAGAAATAAACATTAAAAAAAAACTAAAAAATAAATTAAAGGGAGACAGTATAAGGATTTGTTATTTGCCTTGTGCTGGTAAATTGTTAACAACTTTCGGGGGGGGGATAGGTCTTGATTTATAGTGTTTGCTGATTTCGATAAACACTTCCACTATGGCCAACTTTGAGTTACCAAAGTAAAGTCACTGAACTGCAGAGGGAAAGAGATGTGTACCATTAGCTCTGTAAGTAAATACAAAATGGCTCCAGCACGCCTATACAATTTTACAATCAGGAATTGGAGAGATTCTGGAGTTTGAGACCCTATTGATTCTTGCCGCAGGATTATTTAGGTCATTTGCATTTGTCTTCTGACCCTCAAAATCTCCCTTATTGATAAAATTCACTGATGTTCTGTAACATAAGGAATTAATCAAGTATTGAGCCAGGATCCAATTGTCTCCCCCAAACTTTTTTATATCTCTTTTTTTTATATTTACTAAATTAACTCATCCCATTTGAAGAAAGACTGGATCAATTTTCATAGTATATACATTTAGTGTTACAATAGCATCATTTTCTTAAGCTTCCTCTTTTTCAAGATGGGGAATGGCTCAGTTCAGAAAAATAAATAATATATGAGTATCTGGTTGAGTCTCAGATCTCTTTGTCAGATTGTGATTTTTTCCATTAAGTTATTTCTATATATATAAATTCAAGTTGGTTAACATACAGTGTAGCCTTGGCTTACAGAGTAGGATCCAGTGATTAATCTCTTACATACAACACCCAGTGCTCATCCCAACAAGTGCCTTCCTCAATGCCCATCACCTGTCTCTCCCACCCACTTCCCCTCCATCAACCTGTTTGTTTTCTGTATTTAAGAGTTTCTTATAGTTTTCTCTCTATTTGTACTTTTTTCCCTTCCCTTCCTCTTTGGTCAGTTATTATAGTTTTCATATTCCACATATGAATGAAATCATATATCTGTATTTCTCTGCCTGACTTATTTCACTTAGCATAATACCCTCTAGCTCCATCCACATTGTTGCAAAAGGCAAGATTTCATTCTTTTTCATCACTGTGTAATATTCCATTGTGTGTGTGTGTGTGTGTGTGTGTGTATGCACGTGTGTGTAACATCTTCTTTATTCATTCTTCAATCAATGGACATTTGGGCTCTTTCCATAATTTGGCTCTTGTTAGTAGTGCTGCTGTAAACATTGGGGTGCATGTGCCCATTTGAATCAGCATTTATGTATTCTTCAGATAAATATCTAGTAGTGCAACTGGTGGATTATAGGGTAGTTCTATTTTTAACTTTTGAGGACTCTCCATACTGTTTTTCAGAGTGGCTGCACCAGTTTGCATTCCCACTAACAGTGCAAAAGAGTTCCCCTATCTCCGCATCCTTGCCAACATCTATTGTTCCCCGAGTCATTCATTTTAGCCATTCTGACAGGTGTGAGGTGATACCTCATCAAGGTTTTGATTTGTATTTCTCTGATGATGAGTGATCTTGAGTATCTTTTCATGTGTCTGTTAGCCAGCTGGATGTCCTCTTTTGAAAATTGTCTATTCATGTCTTCTGCCCATTTCCTCACTGTGTTTTTTTTTTGGCTGTCGAGTTTGATAAATTCTTTATAGATTTTGGATACTAGCCCTTTATCCAGTAGGTCATTTGCAAATATATTCTCCCATTCTGTCAGTTGCCTTTAAGTTTTGTTGATTGCTTCCTTTGCTGTACAGAAGCTTTTCATCTTGATGAGGTCCCAATAATTCATTTCTGCTTTTACTTCCCCTGCCCCCAGAGACATGTCAAGTAAGAAGTTGCTACAGCTGAGGTCAAAGAGGTTACTCACTATTTACTCCTGTAGGATTTGGGTGGTTTCCTGTCTCAAATTTAATCTCTGATCCATTTCAAATATATTTTTGTGTATGGTGTAAGAAACTGGTCCAGTTTCATTCTTTTGCATGTTGCTGTCCTGTATTTCCAGCAGCATTTGTTGAAGAGACTGTCTTTTTTCCAAATTGGATACTGTTTCCTGCTCTGTTGATGATTAGTTGTCCATACATTTGTGGGTCCATTTCTCGGTTCTCTATTCTATTCCATTGGTCTGTGTGTCTGTTTTTGTGCCAATACCATACTGTCTTGACGATTATAGCTTTGTAATACAACTTGAATTCTGGAATTGTGAGGCCTCTAGCTTTGGTTTTCTTATTCAACATTACTTTGGCTACTCAGGGTCTTCTGTGGTTCCATACAAATTTAAGGATTGTTTGTTCTATCTCTGTGAAGAATGCACATGTTATTTTCATAGGGATTGCATTAAATGTGTAGATTGCTTTGAGTAGTATCAACATTTTAACAATATTTGTTCTTCCAATCCATGAGCATGGAATGTTTTCCATTTCTTTGTGTCTTATTCAATTTCTTTCATAAGCTTTCTATAGTTTTCAGCACACAAATATTTTACCTCTTTGGTTAGGTTTATTCCTAGGTAGCTTCTTGTCTTGGGTACAACTGCAAATGGGATCGATTCATGGATATCTCTTTCTGCTGCTTCATTTTTGGTTTATAGAAATGCAACCAATTTCTATTCAATGATCTTATATCCTGCGACTTTGCTGAATTCATGTAGTTTTTAACAGTTTTTTTTTCTGAAAATCCAGTGGAGCTTCATTAATTCAATCAAGTAGAAATAGTCAATTTTATTTCCTTATAACACATGATAAACTGACTGCAGCAGACATCCCTTACCAGACCATGTGCTACTCTAGGAGTATTGCGCTGACTTTACTCCCCATCCCCATTATGTAACTATATACCTGTCTGCTTCAATTTATGATAAATATAATATAAGCTCCCTAAAGGGAGAAGTGTTGTATGTTTTGTTCCAAGGATAGTTTCTGGCATCAAAGAGAAGGAAAGAAGTTAAGAGGGAGGGGAAAAAGAGAAGGGAGAAATGTTAAAAGAACATCTAATATGATAAAATCATAAAATCTTGAACCTTAAGAGTATCCAATGTTACCTCATCCAACAGCCTCATTTAGAGATTAAGAAATGGAATCCTGAAGAGGCCAAAATATCTGTCCATGGATAGTACATCTATAATTGCCAAATCATAATACAAGTAATAGAACACAGGTATCCTCATCTTCTAAAAGGCAGTCTGCTCTTAGCCTTTCAGTTAGAAAATTGAGATAAAAAAATGGCAAACTGCCATGGAGATATGCAGATAAGTATACAAATAAAACAAAAAGCTGAAGAGATCATTTTCTTATACACCACAACTCTGTAAAAAGCATATTTTTTAAGTGGACTAGATAAAGCACACCAAAACTCTTGGATTATTGTTTTCAGCTTTCTTATTCTAAATTAACCTTAAAGTGATCAAGTTGACAATAAAGTTTCTTTTACCAAAACACAGATGACTTCCCTCCATGTGGCTTCCAGCACATTCTGCGGGGAGAGGGCATCTCAAACTGTGTTATTTTGGTATTGCACTGTTTGAGGGTCACAAACCCTTTCATAGAAGCAGGCAGAGTACATATGTTTGAAAAACAAATGTTTTTGTTATCTTTGTTATCTTCTCCTTCACGTCTCCTGCATAATCCAAATTTGTATACCCCATAATGGAAAGAAGAAAGAATCATCTGATTCTATTCAGTAAAAGAACATTTTTTGAAACACAAATAATATAATACTTAAATATCACTAATAAAATACTATAATAAAATAAATTGAATTTTGTTTCTATATTTTGATCTATGAATCAAAATCTGTATCTCAGTGTATAAATTGATTTCTGAATGTATAAATCTTGCTTTATAAAATGCTGAATTAAAGAAAAACAACTAAGTCACTTTGAGTATCAGAAAAGACCCAACTCTCTCAATCTCATCTGATCATGAAATGAACCATATTATCATTGCAGGATAGAACATCCAATTAAGCTTTCTTAGAATTTGGAAGCTTCTGTTCTGGGGCATAGTTCTGTAATGACACTCAGTAGATGAAGCTTTCACTTTCCCTAGTTGAAAGCCGCTTTTTCTTAGAGATGAAAATTGTGCCAATCAAATTTGAATTTTTCTAGAACAAGTAGGTGATTTAGGAAAAGACCAATGCATATCATCTGTAGCACTAAAAAATGTTATTTCAGTCATCCTCTCAATATAACTTTAGCTGCAAATGTACACAAAGGGTCTAAAAAAACTGAATAAAAAGGGGTGGTTATATAAGTTCGGGGAAGGAATGAGTTATGGCTAACAAAAATGACACACTGGGGAAAGTTTGAAAATTTGGGTAATAATTCACCCAGTCTTTCTGTGTTCCAGGTAATCCAGTTTCTCATTTACGGAATGACGATGAAGAGAAGGAAAGAGAATGAATTATTAACCAAGAACATACTCTGCAAGATACTGGGTAAGTTACAAATCTCTCTGACATGAATACAATATTATTGAGAATATATGTCAAAAAGATAAGAGGTTAACAAAAAAGAAGCTTTGTAGGATGAGGCATTTAGATAAACCTTGACAGAATATGTAGAACTGAACTAATCCTTGAAAGTTCAGTAGGATATTTAAAGCCAGTGAAGCAAAGGGAAAGGGTCATAATATTACAGCTTGGAGAAAAATAAAAGGGATGCTATATATAGATCCCACTTACATGGATTCAGAATCAGATGCAACTAAGTTTGCCCTAAATAGGATACAGGAACCTAGTTACTTACCCTCAGTGTAAACTAATAATAATAATAATAATAATAATAATAATAATTAATAATAATAGCTAATCAATAGTAAGTGCTTATTACCTGCCAGTGATTGTTTTAAAGACTTCTACATGCATGAATTCATATAATCTTCATAAAATATGTGAATTCATTAATTTATGATCATGTCCTTTTTGCAGCTGCTGGAATTGAGACATACAGATGTTTAAAAAATTTGCCGAAAGCCCATTCAGCGAGTAAGTGGTGCATCAGGACTCCAACAATAAATGGAAACAGGTTTTTTTTACTTAAATTATTTTAAAATAATAAACTAAAAATCTCTATAAGACACAGGATACAACAACTTTTCTAATCAAAAACTCTGTAAACTCTCTAAAAACTCTGTTTTTATTGTAGTTCTCCCATTTTCTTCATTGAGATTACTGCATTAAATCTCTCTTATATAATGACTATTCAAAAGAGACCAAGTTACATGGAAATGGAAATCAGGCAAAAATATTTATTTAGCCAGGAGTCATTGTTCTTCTTGAAATTACTAGATATAGTAAATTAACCCAGGGCAGTATTGTACTGCTGTATCAAAATGATACAAAATGTGAGTAATTTCACGAGTCATTTATCAAATGCAGAGCTGAATAAATTACTGAGAGTTCAAACAAACTTTAGGCACCACATGTTAAGAAAAAATTAACAAACGCTTAAGAAAGAAAACATTCAATATTATATGCACATATATTTGTAGGGTGTGGGTGCGGTGTGTGTGTGTGTGTGTGTGTGTAAATTCACAGCAATTAAATGCACATTACAGATTGTCTGTAAACTTTCATATTTTGAATTGATTATAACATACAGTGTTTTGTGTGCTTGCTTCTGAAGTGCTATTTGTTATTTTCAACCACATAAACTAGGAGGATCAAGAGAAAGCAACTTAATGACATAACTCAACTAGATATAAGTATGTAGAAAATATTCATGAAACCCTGGTTATCTTCATCAGTTCGGAAAAAGAGTTCCAAAAGTAGCAGTCTGCTTACTCTTAACAAAGATAAAATTTGTCTCTTCATTTAGGACACTTTTTCATATTTAAGGCAAAGTGTATATTAATTTCCTAGTCACGTCAATTATTGTACAACAGAATGGAGGTTATTTTTTTTTAACCTGTTGAGATCTAAAAAGTATTTCACTGTCTCCCTTTAGCTTTCAGGATAAAATGTGGAATCTTTGTCTGTAACTAATAACCCTCCAGGATCTGGTCCTCTGACTACCTCTCTTAGTTGCAGCTTCTGACATTACCCCATAGTCACTAACAGTCACTGTTTTGATGTATTATTTGTAGCTTCAAGTATGCATGAGTACTGGCACATGCTCTTATGACATTCTAAAAATTCTATCCTTCTCCCTCTTACTAATATGGCTAAGTCATGTTCATCCCTTTACCATGGTCACCCTTTTCCAAAAGCCTTTCTTAACAGTACAGTATGATTCTGTCCATGGTTCTAAGGAGTCTTATGTATCATAGCACTTGCATTATGTGGCATCACAGTAGTGGATGTTTTTTTTTTTTTTTGGTCTCCTTTACAGAAGTAAGCTATTCAAGGACTTATGTCAAAGGCTTACATCATATTTGACTTTGCCCTATAAGGCACCTGGCTGTTGCAGAATTATTTACTGACTAATTTCAATAATTCAATGTCTGGTTTGATTCTTTATAACCAGTCTACAAGGATTCAAGTTATTTAAGCATGTTTTTAAAATGGATCCTTACATGTCCATTTACTGGATATGTGCATGAAAAGAGCAAGAGAGAAATGGTAGCACGTCAATTTCTCAGTCCTTGCTTCTCCACAAGAACCCCATTTCACCTTCTTTCCTCCCTGGTCACTTTCTTCCAGACACTAATGAGCCTGAGCATGCTTTCTGGGGAAATATTGTAACAAAGTAAAAGTAATGTCAGTGGCTCACCCTTAGTACAAGGATCTATCTTACTAATTGTGAAGAGAGTAAGGTTCTTTCATGAGACATCATCATAATAGAATAAATGTCATGCCAAAGGCAGCCAACTTTTCTAACAACCCCTCAGAACTCTTGGGTGTAAAAGTGGAATTAGTTTCTCAACCAGCCTCTCAACCTAATGTTGTTACCTCGGGAATAGTAGCTGAAATGCTTATTACTTTTTGATACATTTCCTTTTAAAATCTATTGGTTCAAAAACTTTATCAGTGACTTTGAGAGACAGATTTAATAAATGGGAACATTCTTCCAGCTGGGACCTTTTGAAACAGCATAAAGTTATATTTAGTTCCTGAACACATTTTGAGTCAAAATATGCTTATTATTGAAATATTAATATTGTTTATTCTATCTTTCCCTTCTATCTTCTTATCTTCCAAAAAGAGATCCCTTAAATAGGCTGACTATGGTCAACTTCTTCTTCATAACCGCCAGAGTAAGATAATCAAAAACAAAATATACAGAAATATTATTTTCTCTACACCCTATTAGACACCTTTACTTTCTTAGATAATTTCTTCAGTTATGGAATCACAACACCTTCTCTAAAATAGTATCAATTTGACATTGATATTGTTCTTGAATCAGTGCTTAATCCTATGCCCTAAGAAAACAATTCTGGAACAACTGTTAGAACAAGCCTCACCACAGCTGCTTGTCAGTAATGTTGATATGGTTAGTATTACATAATGCCTCCCCAAATACAGCAAGTGTATTTGCTCAAAAGGTATGTTATAAAAGATGTACTCAATAAATATTTCTTGAATAAAACCTGAGTAAACTACCAGATAAACTTTAAAGGAATTGCACTATAATTCCAAATCCAATATACACCATTTTATATATTAGTTCTTAAAAATGTTTGTGATGAAATTCAACCATGCTTTTTTAAAGAAAATAAGGGCTTTTAAAAATTAAATGAATGTTTTTATGGAGCAAATAACTACTCTCCAATTTGTTTCCTTTATATAACTTCTATTCTCTATTCTTACATTTATGATTACTCATTCTGTCTGCTCCATACTAGGGGATAAGTAAACCTACAGGGAAAATAATTTCTGTTTGTCTTGTATAATCAGGTCAAGGATAGAAAAGTCATGAAGTTTTGGAAGATGGCAAAGAAAATATATATTAACATGAGCATTACTCTTCTTTAGCGCTTGAGGACATGAAAAGGGAATTTATGATATTTGGGTTGTGGATCAGGGTATCTTTTCTTCTGAATAGGTCAACATGCATCTTTGAAAGAGTTATAAAATTCTGGGATTTGAATGTCTCCCAAATGTCAGAATATTATCATCTATTTCAAGCTTTATATACTACAATGCTTTTTCTTTTACATAATTTTACAAGATAAAATTCTGTTACATTGCTGTCAGTCATTTTAAATTTCAGTGATTGTCATTCAGTTTCAGATTCTCACATGAAATTTAGGCAAAGGTTAACTCTTCCCTATCTAAAAATTTGTTATTCAGAAGTGCCAAAAAGCATACAGAATGCTTTAAATAAATTACTTCAGGGGTGCATGAGTGGCTCACTCAGTTAAGCGTCTGATTCATTTCAGCTCAGATCACGATCTCATGGTTTGTGGGTTCAAGCCCTGCCATGAGGCTCTGCATTGACAGCGTGCAGAGCCTGCTTGGTATTCTGTCTCCCTGTCTCTCTGGAGGGACACTTGCTGTCTATATCTCTTTCAAAATAAATTTTAAAATATAAAAATAAACTTAAAAAAATAATTTACTTCAAAATAAGAAAAGAAAGGACCTTACTAATTAAAAGCCAACAAGTCACAATTACATTGCTTAAGTGTAAATACTAATAGTGGCTACACAGGGACAGAAAGCTGTGGGTAACTTTTATTTTTTCCCACTTTTTGATTTTTATAATTTTCTTTAATGAAAACTATGCCATTATTACTATTCTTCCTCTTTACTAAAACTATTTCATTTCATTCTTTAATGAAAATTTGAAAATATGTGTTTTAAACAATAATCTTTTTCATTTATATGATGAAAAGCAAATACAAAATTGGTATATAACTTTTATATAAGCAATATGAGATATTTAGAATCTGCACTATGAATATTGGCACAGGTCTTTACAATAAAATTCTATTGATACTATATACACTGAAACACTAGAAACCATGTGGCAGATACTGGCACTAAGAAATCATCTAGTGGTAGAAAAATACCAATAATAAAAAAGAATATTCAAGTAAAAAATGGATGTCCTTTGCAAATATGTAAAGGTGATAATTATGTGGCCAAAATACTAGATCTCAGCAGTTCAGAGAAATGTTAGGATCATTACCGCCACTCTAATCCTTTTTATTAATATAGACTATAAAGAGTTCATGTAGCAATCATGGTAACTTTTTTTTAATTGTTCAAATTATCAATTCCTCACTCTTGGGGTTTGATGGCTTTATGCAAACGTACATAGCTAAGGATTGAAAGATGTCCTAAGAAAGAACAGTATCATTTTTTAAGTAAAGTCCACGGGTCTTGGTTTCTGAACAGAAAAATCAAAACCAAACACTGAGTTAAGAAGAAATGGTAAGGATAAAAAGCATTGAAAACAATCAACTCTGGGAAGAAAATAAAGAATCCACAAGGGTATAAGGGCTATGTTCTCAGAAGAGAAGAGAAAGTTGGGGGGAAAAAGTCTTAAACAAAAATTAAGCATTTTTTTCTGGAAAAGACAGGAGAAGATACCCCAAAAGTGTTTATTCATATAATAATGGAATACAATGATGGAACTAATTTTCCCAACATTTTCAAATGGAGGGAACGATCATAACATTAGCTAGTTTTATACCAAATACGTATTTCCAAGAGGGGGGTGAGTTGTGGCTCTATTCCACAAAAATGTCTATGTATTAACTTTATGCTGTCAAAGCTGTTTTATCACCTTTTCCTCTCCAAAATTAAACTCTTCCGGCACAACTAAATCCAATTGGCACACGTAGAAAATGATTGATTTTAGCTTTAGTTCATATCTAAATACATAGAGCAGTGAAAATAAATGAAGAAACAACATATAGTGTGTTATCTGATGGGTATAATAATGTTAATTACCACTTTGCACTAAAAAGTAACAGCACTTAGAAACTTCATATTATCTCCTTCATTAAATAATATGTGTGATAACCATAACAGAAGATTTTATTTCTTCAGACCCCACTCAGCATGATGTAGGCTTAATCTAACAAAATCAGTGGGATCCTTGAACACTTAATTCATGCTGTCAGAAATGTATTACAAAATAAATGAAGTGTGATGATCATTTTTAAAGTAAACTTGACAGGTATCAAAGAGAAAATGTAGTATCATTTAATTAATGAATTAAACATCTAAAAATTATAGAATCATAAATTTTAGAGCTCAGGGGGACTTTAAAAATCATTTGGAGCCAATCTCTCCATTTTCTCATTGAGATAAAAACTAGAGAGGTAAATTTACTTTAAACAGATCACAGAGTAACATTTTGTGCTTCCTGTATACTAAGAGCGAGTGACAATCAAGAAGAAACCAATCATAGAAAAGAGTCCCTTCAGAAATATCACATTTGTTAGTTTACCTCCTTTTATTTATTTAAAAAAATTTTTTTTAATGTTTATTTATTTTTGAGACAGAGGAAGACAGAGCGTGAGCAGGGGAGGGTCAGAGAGAGGGAGACACAGAATCTGAAGCAGGCTCCAGGCTCCGAGCTATCAGCACAGAGCCCGGTGCGGGGCTTGAACTCACGGAGTGTGAGATCATGACCTGAGCCGAAGTCGGATGCTTAACCAACTGAGCCACCCAGGCGCCCCAGTTTACCTCCTTTTTAAGTTGGAGTCACATTTATGAACATCTACTTGATGGTGGCAATTGATATGATATGGATCATGATTAGGAAATTCAGTGTCCTAAGAGTAGATCTAAGAAGAAAGAACCTCTAACAGGAAAATCAATCTGACCCAAAATCAAGACACTTCTAATCCGAAGGCATCCTTTTTCACGTTAGTTGTCTTTTCTTTTTATCAAGGGGATTGGATCTAATTGTCGCAGGACATATTATGCACCGCTTTAAAATATTAATTCCCACCAATAATTATTTGTAAAAGTACAGTCAAAGAAAAGCCTTTACTTGGACCCAAATTAAGATAACTTTTATTGAGCCAACACCCTCTCAGGAATCTAAACCTATTAACCATTTGCTTAAGAGGAAAAAGTATCAGTGAAGAGACTGATGCACAGGTTCTATGGCCAGCAAAGAGAGAAGGGAAATGAAGAAGACTTCCCAGCCTCTATCCACAGTTCAGGCTCATGGACTGGATCTGAAGCCTCAGAAGGAAAACATATTTATAGATTTGTTCTGATGCAGGAATTTTAGGAAACACGGCACAATTTTTGCATCTCAAAGGTCTACAGCTTGGGAGTTCCAGGAGACATTATTTGACCAGGGTAGCAACTGGCCAGCAGCCCCAGCAAAGCTCTGCCAGATGTAGTGGAGCTAAGTGTCCATGAGAGAGGCACAGTGAGGAGCTCTGACTGCTGGGCAAATCCAGGAACTTCCAGAAATACACTGGTGAACCTTTCAAAGAGCTGAGGTCTGTTGTGGAAAAGTAGGAGAAATGTGTTCAGTGAAATCTGGATAGAAATGCAAAAACCTTATTTGGTGAGGCAGGTGAAGAAGTCGAACCCAAATACTACTTTAAAATACAGATGTTATGACCACAGGTTACTAAAGCTGAAATGGTCTCTATAGGTTATATAGTTCAGCCCCATTTGATTTCAGATGAGGAAAGTGAAGTCTCGAGACATTATTTCCTTCTCAAGTTCATACTCTTTAATAGAGCCAGACCTTATGATCTCTGCTTCTAGTCAATCATGGTACAGCTTTCTTTCACTGTTGGTCTGTTTCACTTATTTTAAATAGCTTTGCATTTAGCATCTAGGGTTTTTTTAAATTTCTGAGAAGTGAGAATTTTTTTAATAGAATGTGAGTTTTGCAGTTTTAGAAATACTAGTTATTGTAAATACCAAATGTTTCCCTGAACTAGCTCTTTGAAAGAGCTTTGATATAAAAAGTTCTTTCCAAAATAACTCCTTTGTAATGCCATAAAGAACATCTGAGGACAATTTATCTATTCTATGCCATTCATCTTATATCTTTACATTTAAAGTGCTGGTACAGAGTTTTGATTATAAAGACAAAAATGTTGAAATCGAATGCATCATTGAGCTGAAAATGTGTCCAGTGAAATCTTGCTGCTGCCTGGTCTTTTTTTATACTTTCAGAATGAAATGGTTTAAAGTTAGAAAGAGGAACGCCACATACTGACTGAGAAGTTAATGATAATTTCAAATTAAGTACCATATGCTAATGTGTAGTTAAATATTGAATTGAGAAAGACGTGGCCACCACATATATATGGAAGCACAGACTTCCTCTGTATTATATAATTAGCAGAGATTATCTTCCTTATCGCCATTAGAATAAGAGTAAGAATTGTGAGTTTTAATTTTAGCTCACTTTCTAACTGCTTGGTTTTCTAGAAGAATATGTATGTAGACTTTCTCATCTAATAAAATACAGCACCACAGATACTGTATTGATTCATGAAGACAACAAATGAGTTACTGATGTCGAATGTAATATGGACTAATATTATCTCATACAAATCAAGAATTGTTTCAGGTAACCAAGGAATAATTAGTAGGTGAATTTTTCCAACAATATGTATTCACTTCACAGTTTGAGTTTTATTAACAATCAAATAAAATATGTGGAAGTTTACAATAAATTTTAAAGTTCCATTAAAATATAACTTGTTGTTGCTGTTGCTAACTACTGAATAAACATTCCCATATAGCTATTGAGGCTATTCTACCAGTAGTCCCTTCCATCAGTGTGCTGTGGCTTGCAGTTGGATAGCATTGTTTTCAAGGTAAAATAGAAGATATGTTATTTCTACTTCATACTGAATTTATGGGTTGCTGATAACTTGGCCAACTGTATCTTGACTGAGAGACACTACTCTATTCTCATAAGGTCAACTTTGTGGTCACTTCTCTCTCCAAATCCTAACATTGGCATTGGGGTTTGAATTTTTTAAATTCTATTTTGGATAAATAACTAATAATTTTATCCCAGCACTACTTAAGAACCAAGAGCAAAGGAAAAGACAAAGGAGTGCACCACACCTTACTGAGTGGGAGAACAACAAGACCCTAACATAAAACAGAGAGCTATAGGGAGAGAGAGGAAGAAGACATTTAATTTTTTTCTAATTACTAGCTCAGAGGAGAAACAATCCATCCTAAGCCCCATCACATATACAGACACGCAATATGGTAAATTCAAAGAATCATCAACCCATGGCCTCTAGACAGCTGACCAGAAAAGTTAAGAACTCTCCTCACAGAATTCCAAACGGACTGTGGTCTGTTTCTGCCCTATTTTGAAGTTGCTCTTCTTTCATTGGTCACCTGTATCGCTTGATACACAAAGTAACAATCAAGAGTCAAGCCCATTAACATCACTCTACAGACAGATGCTGTTCCTTGCCCATTTGTCTAGGAGGGCATTCTCTCAGATATCTAAGTCTGTCTTGACTGATGGTTTTTATTATGTACTATAAACAATTTTCTATCTAGCAATATATCAAAATCCTCTTTGTGATTAACATTTTAGCCAATGCCATGTTCTATCATCATTTAGGTAATTTATTTTTTTTACTTTTTAAAAAAAAATTTTTTTTTCAAAGTTTATTCATTTTTGGGACAGAGAGAGAGACAGAACATGAACGGGGGAGGGGCAGAGAGAGAGGGAGACACAGAATCAGAAACAGGCTCCAGGCTCTAAGCCATCAGCCCAGAGCCCGACGCGGGGCTCGAACTCACAGACCGCGAGATCGTGACCTGGCTGAAGTCAGATGCTTAACCGACTGCACCACCCAGGCGCCCCATCATTTAGGTAATTTAGAAGACAGCATGTGGATATCACTTCCTATTCTGTATGGTATGTGCACTCACGTTTTCTACAAGCATTGACTTCTTATCTTTAGTAGAGTTCCAAAGAGCCAGGCTGATTATCCTAAATTAATTTTCCTTCTTCACCTACTTTTTTTAAGCAGGAAGAATAAAAAGCGATGGCAGGGAACAGTTAGCAAGCATTCTGCAATCAGTCCTCTGTGGAAAAGAAGACTACAGTTTGAGCTAGATATGGGTATTCAAAGTAGAGAGAAGTTTACATAATTTACAGATATGTATGTAGAAGAGAAAGTTTAGAGGTTGTATCCTTAGCCTCTCCCATCTCAAGTACCTGGGTAGGTCCTCTTTGGGGATGCTCCCCACTTCTAACCTACCAGAGCTGATTTTTTTAATTAAAGTAAAATTAACATACAGTATTATATTAGTTTCAGGTTCACATAGTGATTCAACAATTTTGTACATTACTCAGTGTCCATCAAGTTAAATCACACTTAATCCCTTTCATCTATTTTATCCATCTCCCCATCCACCTACCCTCTGGTAACAACCAGTTTGTTCTCTGTATTTAAGAGTCCTTTCTGCCTCCTTTTTTGTTTTTTCATTTGTTTCGTTTCTCAAATTCTACATATGAGTGACATCATATGGGATTTCTCTTTTACTGACATTTCACTTAGCATTATACCCTCTGGATCCATCCATAATATGGCTAATAATCTAGTGTGTGTGTGTGTGTGTGTGTGTGTGTGTAGACACACACATATATGTGCCATTATAGACATACATATACATGTATAAATATATATACAGCTACACACACATACCACATCTTCTTTCCCATTCATCTATGAATGGACACTTGCATTGTTTCCATATCTTGGCTACTGTAAATAATGCTACAATAAACATAGGGGTTGCATTTATCTTTTCAAATTAGTGTTTTCATCTTCTTTGGGTAAGTGCCCAGTAGTGGAATTACTGGATCATATGGTAATTTTACTTTTAAATTTTGTTAGGAAACTGCACACTGTTTTCCACAGTAGCTATACCAATTTATATTCCCAGAAAGAGCACACAAGGGTTCCTTCCCATTTCTCCACATCCTCGCCAACACTTGTTATTTCTTTTTTTTTTTGCCATTCTGACAAGTGTCAAGTGATATCTTATTGCAGTTTTAATTTGCATTGCCCTTATAACACAAATACATGAAAGATAAATAACACACTACTTAGCAATGAATGAGTCAACCAAGAAATCAAAGAGGAAATCAAAAAGTACATAGGAATAAAGGAAAATGAAAACACAATGGTCCAAATTCTTTGTAATGCAGACAAAGCAGTTCTAAGAGGGAAGTGTATAGCAATATAGGCCTACTTCAAGAAACAAGAAAAATCTCAAATAAACAACCTAACTTTATACCTCCAGGAACTGGAAAAAATAAACAAAGCCCTAAGTCAGTAGAAGAAGGGAAATAATCAAGATAAGGGAAAAAAACACAATAAAACAGATGAAACCAAGAGCTCATTCTCTGAAAAGATAAACAAAATTGATAAATTTTTAGCCACATTAATAATTAAAACGGAGAGAGAAAGTACTCAAATCAAATCAGAAATAAAGGAGAAATAGCTAACACCACAGAAATACAAAGGGTTGTAAGAGAATATTATGAAAACCTCTATGCCAGCAAATTGGGCAACCAAGAAGAGTGGGTAAATTCCTAAGAACATAACTTTCCCAAACTGAATTAGGAGGAAACTTGAGAGCTTGAACAGACTCATTACTAGCAATAAAATTGAATCAGTAATCAAAAAACTCCCAACAAACCAAAGTCCCAGCCAAATGGCTTCACAGGTGAATTCTACCAGATATTTAAAGGAGAGTTAATACCTATTCTCCTCAAACTATTCCAAAAAATAGAAGAGTAAAGAAAGCTTCCAAATTCATTCAATAAGGCCAGCATTACCTTGATACCAAAACCAAATAAAGACACTACAAAAAAACCTGCAAACCACTATCTCTGTACAACACCAACACAAAATCCCCAACAAAATATTAGCAAACTGAACCCAACAATATATTTTAAAAAATAATTCACAAAGAGCAAGTAGGATTTATCCCTAGGAGGCAAGGGTGGTTCATTATTTGCAAATCAAAGTGACACAAGGATAAAAAACCATAGGATCACCTCAACAGATGCAGAAAAGAAAAAGCGTTTGACAAAAATACAATATTCGTTCATGATAAAAACCCCCAACAAGGTAGGTTTCAAGGAAATATACTTCAAAATAACAAAAGTCATATTAAAAAAAAAACACCATGAGCATCATACTCAAAGGTGAGAAACTGAGAGCTTTTCCTCTAAGATGAGCAATGAAAAAAAGATACCCATTCTTGCCACTTTTTTTCAACCCAGTACTGTAAGTCCTAACTACAGCAATCAGAAAAAGAAATAAAAAGCATCCAAATTAGTAATGGACAAGTAAAACTTTCACTATTTGCAGATGACATGATACTAGAGAAAGAAAACCCTAAAGATGTCACCAAAAAACTCCTAGAATAAATGAATTCAGCATAGTTGCAGCATACAAAATTAACATAAGAAATCTGTTGCATTTCTATACCAATAATAACGTGGAAGAAAGAGACAATAAGGAAACAGTCCCATTTACAATTGCACCAAAAATAATAAAATACCTAGGAATAAACTTAAACAACAAGTTGAATGACCTGTACTATGAAAACTAAAACCATGATGAAAGATACTGACGATGACAAAAACAAAGGGAAAGATATTCCATGCTCACGGACTGAGGGAACAAATACTATTAAAATTTCCATACAAACCAAAGCGATTTTTCACAGAACTAGAACAAATGTTCCTAAAATTTATGTAGAACTACAAAAGACCCCAAATAGCCCAAGTAAACTTGAGAAAGAAAAACAAAGCTCAAAGTATCACAACCCCATATTTCAAAACATAGTACAAAGCTATACTGACCAAAACAGTACGGTACTGGCACAAAGACATATCATTCAATAGAAGAGAAGAAAGCCTAAAAATAATAATTATATGATTATATGAGCAATTAATCTATGACAAAGGAGGCAAGAATATGCAATGGAAAAAAGACAGTCTCTTCCATAAATGGTGCTGGAAAACTGGACATTTACATGCAAAAGAATGAAACGGGGCCACTCTCTTACACCACACACAAAAACAAACTCAAAATGGATTAAAGATCTAAATGTCAGACTTGAAACCATAAAATTCCAAGAATATAGAGAATAGTTTCTTTACCATCAGCCATAGATAACCTTTCCTAGGGAAACAAAAGCCCAGTTAAACTATTGGGACTGTATGACAATAAAAAAGTCTGTTGCACAGCAAAGGAAACCATCAACAAAACAAAAAGACAATCCACTAAATAGGAGACGATATTTGCAAATGATCTAACCAATAAGGAGTTAATATCCAAAATACATAAATAACTTCCTTCACCTATTCTTAATGAACCCTAGCTGATCACTGTCTTCAAAAAGCAAATGAGAGATATGAGAAATCTCCCCCATGGCGAAAGCAAGAAAACTGAAATTCTCTAAAATGGGTACTATACCTCTAATAGAGCCAAGGATCAGCTTGAATTCGTCCTCTGAACTCTCTTCACACTGTACTCTTCTGCTGTCCACTGTATTCTTTAAGGCTCAGTTCCTTGTGTACTTTGTCTCATTTAGCAGCCTCTTGGACAGAGAGGAGATCTCTACCCGCTGGGTAAGCCCGCAAGGCACCCAGCAGACGAGGGCACACAGTAATTGTTTGATAATTATGAATTTAACCTTTTGCATTTACAGTGAGTTCATGGATAAACAACTTCTTATACTGGGCTTATAATAAGGTTGCATGCAAAATTATCTGATGAACTCTCTTATTAAATAAATAATATAAAATAACTCTGTTTAGCCATATTTTCATTTGAAATGACCGTTTTATAAATTGCCATCTGCGAAGCTTGGTAAATGATTCCTCAGTGTCAAGAATTAGATAATCTGCATTCAACAAGTGAATCATTTTATCCCCTTCTCCTCCATACAATCAGTGTCAATATAAAATCCAAGGGGAGAGAGCATAAAGCATGTTTGGATACTGCAATAAATTCGATTACATTAACACCATATTAAGCCTATCTTCATTTTGATATTATAAAAAAGCAGCAGGAGGTTTGACTAGATAACTTGCTTTTACTTTATTAAATTCCTTATGTTACAGGCAGCAGGATTGAGTGCTCCCTAGGAGTGAATTAAGACATTTGGGCCTTGTCTTACTCAAAACAGTGTGGCTCCAAGTCAGGCTTTTACAATTCACTTTACTGGGGCCACCAGAGGGAGATTAAGGAGAGCTCCCTAGTTTCTTGGCTGTTTATTGCCTTCTTTATGCAGAAGGGTTTTCCTCCTACTACAGGGCATGAAATATCATGCTTCGGCATGAGACAAGCAGAAGACTGACTTGCCCCAACAGGACCATCTTGTTGTCCAGGACAAATGTTATATAAATAAGAGAAGTGTCCTCATCCCTGACCATTTTAGAGGGAACTAAAACCCTACAGCCCTACCTCCTTTCAGTCAACACATATTTATGGCTGTTTTGCTCCACCTCAACAATGCTAATTAATTGTTTGCTTAGTGGCCTAAAATAGTATACCTTCTAAAGCTTCAGACAAACACGAAGAGGACTTAGATTCTGGCTGTAAAGGAGAAAAGTCATTTCTAAAATGTGACAATCCTAGGGCACCTGGATGGCTCAGTCAGTTGAACATCCTACTCTTGATTTCAGCTCTGGTCTTGATCTCACAGTTCAGGAGATTAAACCCCACAGCGTGCTGACAGCGTGAAACCTGCTGGGGAATCTCTCTCTCTCTCTCTCTCTCTCTCTCTCTCTCTCTCTCTCTCTCTCTCCCCCTCTCCTGCTCATGCTCTTTTTTCCCCTCTCTCAATATAAATAAATTTGAAAAAATAGTAATAAATAAATTCTAAAAAGATAAAATGTGAGAACCCTTATTCACAGTGCGATGCTGGTAAAGAGGGCACCTAAATAAAAGGCACCTAAATAAAACGGAGTCAACTTGAATCATCCTCAACAGTTCGTACAGCTAACACCTAGCGCATCTCCGTCCTCAGCCAAGTCTAATGAAAGCTCCAATATGCAGCTTTCTAATGATTCTTCCACTTTCCCTTCTCAGCTTCTTGCTTCTCCTTTCATTGTGGTGTTCAAAATCTGTTTCTGTAGTCAGGTTGGTATTTTGTTTGATAGAACTTGGCACATTTTGCCTGACTGTAACCACATTATGAAGTCGGCCACACATTATCCTACCATCAATTACCAGGGACATGAATCTTCTCGTCTGTTGTTAAGGATTTCATTTCCTCTAGTAAAATGTGCTTTCCTGTGGCAGCTGCAGAAGAGCATTCATCGCAGCTGAAAAGGGAAGGCTGAGAGGCAGAGCCACCTACCAGCTGGAATCCACAGGGACCACTGGGGAGTCCATTGGGGCACCAGTCTTCCTTACCAAGACACAAACAACATTTTTCTCAATGTGTTCCCTCTCGGTACATGCCCTCTAGATTTTCTGCAGGGCCACATTCTGAACTGGAGAAGAGGAAGGGGTACTTTCCTGCTCAAGACCAAATCAAGACCAAATTTTTTAAGTGATCAGTCACACTGTAGAGAAAAGGCTCCTGATACCTTGTAACATAGACCATAAACTTTAATTGAAAAAAGCACAGAAAAAACAACCCTCAATTTTTCATAGCCTATTTTATATGTTTGCAGGTGCGACGCATTTAACTAGGAAAAGGAGACATCACTGATTTTGATACACATCAAAAAAAGGATTATGCATTGATGGAATACTTTGGGTATATTATAAACTGTGCTGTGTAAGAATACTAAGTGGCATGAAACATTTTCACGTCACATAAGAAAGGAGAACATTCACCGTAATTGCTAATCACTCCTTTTCAATATTTTTTTACATTTATTTTTTTTTGAGAAACAGAGAGTGAGCAGGGGGAGGGGCAGAGAGAGAGGGAGACAGAATCAGAAGCAGGTTCCAGGCTCCAAGCTGTCAGCACAGAGCCCGACCTGGGGCTAGAACTCACAAACATGAGTGATCATGACCTGAGCCAAGTTGAAGTTGTCCTATGCTCAACCCACTGAGCCACCCAGGCGCCCCATTAATCACTCCTTTTCAAGGCCCATCCACTCTCTTGTTCTCTGTCACACCCATTTGACATAACATGAGCCCTGCTTAAAGCCACCTATCTGCCTAATCCATGCCTGCCCCTGGGCATCAGAGAATGCTAATGAAAAGCGCTCAATTCTACTGACAGATTTCCCCTAGTACTTTTAAGCACATACCTCCAGTAAACCCTCAGCATGTCTCTAGTAATTTGGTTCTCCCATAATCCAAGATGTTATTCCAGATGTCTTTATTCAAACTGCCAATAGTCCCTCCCCATTCTTTCCTCCCTCTTAGTCCAAGACCATATTCTCATCACCCAATCCACCTATTGGCTTCCCTATGTGTATATGTAAATGCTCTTCTTTCTCTCCAATTCTAATAAAATGTACTGTCCCTAAACCTGTGTAAGTCCAAACACATACCTCCTTCCCCTGATGCCAGCCTATCCTTCCTCGTTCAGTCCAGGACTTTGCTCCTGCATTTTACGTCTCATCTACCTGCAAAACTCTTTCTTTCTCCATCTCGTTATCACCCAGTCCCATAACTGAAGTACATGTATTCAATGACAATACAACACACAATTTCTATCTCCAGCTCTGATTTCTCCCCTGAACTATGTAGATTTGTATACATAAATAAGAGTTGCATTAACTGAGCATCTTTTGTATACATTGGGCAGCTCGCATGTATTAAAACCAAAAGACAGGGGCGCCTGGGTGGCTCAGTCAATTAAGCGTCCGACTTCGGCTCAGGTCATGATCTCACGGTCCGTGGCGTCGGGCTCTGTGCTGACTGCTCAGAGCCTGGAGCCTGTTTCAGATTCTGTGTCTCCCTCTCTCTCCGCTCCTCCCCTGTTCATGCTCTGTCTCTCTCTGTCTCAAAAATAAATAAACGTTAAAAAACAAATTAAAAAAAAAAAAAAGAGAGGGGCGCCTGGGTGGCGCAGTCGGTTAAGCGTCCGACTTCAGCCAGGTCACGATCTCGCGGTCCGCGAGTTCGAGCCCCGCGTCAGGCTCTGGGCTGATGGCTTGGAGCCTGGAGCCTGTTTCCGATTCTGTGTCTCCCTCTCTCTCTGCCCCTCCCCCATTCATGCTCTGTCTCTCTCTGTCCCAAAAATAAAATAAAAAACGTTGAAAAAAAAATTAAAAAAAAAAAAGAGAGAATTATGTATTCTCCACTTCCCCCCTATATATCCTCCCCACCATTATTTATCCTTCTGAGGAGATGGTAATATCATTGTTCCTATGGCTCACACTAAAAATCCATGGGTCATCTTTTATAATCCTCTTTTCCTCAAAACCTAAGTCCAATTTGCTAGCAAGAATTGTATAGTTACACAAAATAGAGTCTAACGGCAGCAGCTCATTATCTACCACTTCAGTTCAATTTATCATCATTTTTCATCTAGAGTAACTTTCTAACTGGTCGAGCTTTTCTACTTTTGTTCCCAAAGGTCTCTTCTTCACAGTATCCAAAGTGATGTTTTTTATAAAATGTAATTCAAGTTCTATCACTCATATGACCAAAATCACCTAATGACTTCATACTTGTAGTAATGTTAACCACTTAGTTATATATATATTTTTAATACATTCATGGTCCTATGATACGTACTGGTCTGAAATGTTTTTTAAGAGTAATTAATTCATCCATTTAGAAAATATTTGTCAAATACCCACAATGTTCCAGGCACTATTCTAGCCTCTGGAGATAAAAAGATGAAGAAAAGAATCCTATAAGGAGTTACTCTATTTCCTTGGATGTTCCACAGCACAAAAACATTGACTTTTCCTGTTGACAAAAATAGTACATGTTCACTATATAAAATTTTAAAAACACAGAAAACAGAAGATATGTAATATACTACATGCTTATATTGTGTTCATATTCCTCCTATGCTTTTCTGTATTTTACTGAACTGTATTAGCCCTGTGGGCATAGCCTATGTTCTCTTCTTTCTTTAGTATCCAGGTCAGGATATTCCATCCCTGTTGAGTTTTGGAATTTACTTCACTGCCGAGTTGGCTTCTCAAAGTCTAGAACATTCTTTCTTCATCAAGGTCTCCCTCCTGCTCTGAGGGCTCAAGGACGAGTTTCTACCTGTCTTTCTAGAGAATCCTCCCTTAATGTATATATTACTCCCTTAATGTAATGTGTATATTACCTCTCAAACAAAAAAGCAAGAGGAGCCCCATGCTTCACACACGTGTCTTCCAGTTCTGTTAATGTAACCTCCAGCATAAGAAAAGGGAAGAACTTGGTGGGGGTTGTTTTTTTAGGGAGAAAAACAAAACGAAACAGTCAAATCAGAGATCCTGGGGAATTTTTTGGTTGATTCTAATAGTGTCAGCAAGTTTTTGCTGCCATTCATAAATATTAAGAAATAGAAAAGTCAAGCAAAAGCATGAAAACTTCAAATAAAAATCAAAAGCCCTGTGAGAATGTAGTTTTACCATAGAACCACTGCACAGCCTGGAATCATAAAGGGAAGCACCAGGGAACTGATTAACTAGGACTGTGGTGACAGTAGGTTAGGAAATACGTTTTCTCTTCCAATGCAGAGCATTTGATGGCCCTGAATGATACAGTGCAATGCCACACACCTCAGGGACACCAATTTAAATCCAAGCAGGGTCATTTGTCAGAGCACAAGTCATTTGTGCCTAATAGCATTTTATTAGCCCATGTGAAATGTTCAAAGTTCAGAACCTAGTTCTTAGGGGATGTGACTACATTATCAAGCATACTACTCAATTTGCTCCCACTTGGTACCTCCAACGATAAACCATGTCCACATAAGACAAGAGAACAAAGCAGCAAATAATGGCTATCAGAGAAGATAATTTTATAATTATCATAGCAACAGCAACAACACCACCTGGTATTTAGGTAGTACCTTATACGGAGTATTTTACAAAGCACTTTTATGTTTACTATTTATCTCTTTTAATGAACTTACGAGATTGACTAATTTACAAAGTAGTACCACTTTTATTTTACAAAGGAGGAAACTTCGAGTTCAGATTTGCTAAGTAACTTGTACCTTGATTTATCACCAGAACTCAAATCCTAACCATCAATAGAACTGAAACAGGACTCTAAACTGCGCTCAGATTTCAAGTCTACCATTGTCTCTTGGACAGCATGTTATCTCTTTTAAGAGTCTGACAATTAAGTTCTTTAGGGGCACCTGGGTGGCTCGGTCAGTTAAGCTCAGGGCATGATCTCATGGTTCCCGAGGTCGAGGCCCGTGTCTTCGGACTTTGTGCTGATGGCTTGGAAACTAGAGCCTGCAGCCTGCTTCAGATTCTGTGTCTCCCACTCTCTCTGCCCCTCCCCAACTCGTGCTTTCTCTCTCTCACTCGCTCTCTCTCAAAAATGAATAAACATTAAAAATTTTTTTTAAAAACACAATTAAGTTCTTTAGAATCAAGTAATTTCATCAACTGACCAATTTAGAGAATAAATGCTTGTCCAGATGTTTTTTCCTAGTGTAGAAATGTATTATTTCATAGTAGAGCAATTATGTGGTACTTTTAGGATAATCAATTGAGCATGCTAAGATTACTCACAGTGGAAAACTTACATTTGTTCTTTCTTCAAGTCCATAATAAAATTAATAATTTTATAGCAGAAAACATTTATTGATTGCTTAACATGCGACAATCTTTCTTTTTAAAACTCATACCAGCTTAACAAAATGAGCATTATAACCCTATTTTTCATATAGAAACTCAAGCATAAAAAGGTTAAGAAACCAAAACAAACCCAGAAAAAGGAATGGAACCACTGGGATACAATTCCTATCACTCCAGCTTCAAAGCTTGCTCCTCATTCGTTACACTTTCACCAAGAGGATAGGCACACAGCAGAATCATTAAGGAAACGTCTCTGAGGAAGGTACAAGGAAAACTAGACATTGAAAACCTGCATTACTATTTAACGGTTCATCTGATCAAGAAAAAATGCACAATACCGTTTTCTCAAGTACTATACTATTGTCCCAAGAAAATTATCAAAGGGTATATATTTTACAAATAGAATTATCATGATATACTAACAGAACAAATGCAAGCATGATACCCATTTAACAGTAGATACTCAAGGAGTTAGTATTGAGTGCAAAAGATACTGTGAACTCTGAGGTCTTAGCAATACAAGGAATTTAGGATTAAAAAAGAAAACGAAGAAGAATATACACACCTGCAGTCTTGGAAAGCCCTGGGTGGAGCCGCTGCAACCTACAACAAACTGTAAAGGAAATAAAAGCTGTGATAGCCATGGTTCTCAAACTTTAGTGAGCATTGGAATCACCTGGAGAACCTGTTCCTGAGTAGATTCTTGCACTTCACCCCTTAAGCTCCTGATTCAGAAGGTCTGGGAGGGGTGTGAGAATTAGCATTTCTAACAAGTTTCCAGGTGATGCTGACGTTGCTGGTTCAGGAACCAGGCTCTGAGAACCATCTCAGTAGAGGTTCACCAGAATTCTAAGAGAGCATAGAGTAAGATGTAATAAGCCTTCCAAAGCAGGAAAAAAAAAATCATGGAGAGCTTAGTCTTTGAACTGTACTTTGACAAAGGAGGAGAATTTCAGCTATTGAGAGATAATGTGCTTCTGTCTCCAGAGGAGGCATAATCCTTCAGGGTCACTCATCCTTCTCTCATCCTAGTGATCTGGTGGCCTCACTCTGCTCGTGCAGAATGGAATGAAAGTTATAAAACCATCTCTCTCTGTCTCACAACTCAATATACCCTGATATTTTCTTGGCTTCATCTGGGGTCCTGACATTGCAGAAAGGAATGAAAGAATACTTTTAACATATTTGAAGCCCTATTAAATTCCTTCTTTATTCCATTTCAAATAATTTCAATTTCCTCTGAGACTATATGTTGTGTATTGTCCAAACCTGACTTTCACATTCTAGGAATGATCAATAATGTGGATGAAATGTTGGTCAAGTTTTCTTTCATACATTTGTTTGATTGATTGTAATGGCTGAAGTAAGTCACAATTCCCCAAGTAAGTGTCCTTCCTACTCTCATCCCAAAAGGCAAAATAATAAATGGAAACAATTCTAAAAGCCTTTTAACTGTATGCTAGAGCTAGAGAATGATCAAAGGGATAATGTACTGACTCATGAGGATAGTTTTATTCCCCCTTCCTCGATCATTTTACCACGTGATCTTAAAGAAATCATTTAAATTCTCACTGCTTTAATTTTCACATTTGTAAAACGGAGATAATATTTGCCATGAGGTTTAGTTAATGCTTGAAAATGCTTTTGAGATCATTGGAAAAGGAGAGAATAAAATAGTATTACTCTTCACTGAACTTTGGAACTCAAACTATAAAACAAGAGGATCTACACTCCTTCAGCAACCAACCAGTAGAGAAGGAATTTTTCTACAACTAAGCTGCTCACTGTCATGACAAATGTATATTGGACTCCAATATTGTCAAGTACTTTACAATCATTCCTTCTAATGGTTTTTATTCCATTTCTCTTGCCGACGGAACAACTAATAGGAAGATAATTCAAATACTATCTGTCAGTCTAAGAGTGAAAAAAAACCTTTTCCATAAGGGCCAAGTAGTAAATATTTTAGGCTGTAGGACACATATGAGCATAGAATCACATATGACCATGATTATGAGTTATGCTTAAAGCTGGGATAAGTAATCATCACTAGTCATTATCATTTTAAATTTTCCCCTAAAAAGCATCAACAGTTCCTTCCCTCTTTCACTTCATTTTATTATTTATTCAGATTTGGAGACTATAGGTGAAATTTGCTACCTAAATATTTGCTTTTTTAGTTGAAAAGTGGACCATTAAAAAAATAATATTGGTGCTTTCAAGTTCTGTTTTCCCAAAAACAATTTATTAAATCAAGTTAGTTGATTTTAGTACTCCAAACACAAACCATTCTGTTTCATTCACGTTTTCTATTTTGTTTTGCCTGCTGCTTCATTACTTGTGTTTCCTCATGAGCCTTTTGAGAAAATAATGTCATTTCTTCAGTTGTGCAAATTGAAAACCTATTTTTAAAGAGCTGTGCCCTAACTGTTTTGATTATCCTACATTCCATTCCCCTCTTCATTTATTTAAAAAATAAAGAGACTATATATAAGTCCCCATGTCTCTCCTGGGAGTTATATAGGCCGGTTTTATTCTTATTAACACTTTTACACACATTTTGTTTTCTTATTGCAGTGATAGTTTACCTTTCTGTTTACTTCTCTGTTCACATCGACTTTAAGAAGTTTTGTCTAAAGCACTCTATATAAAGATTCCTAATCAGCTCTCCATTTAAAACTATATAAGGTAGAAATAGTGAGTTTCACAATTTAAGTTACCAGAGTTTACAAAATGGAAGGTAGTTGAAAGGTTTTTGCTTCCTTGTGGTTATAATTAAAAATTTTAAGATTAGGACTTCTCCTTTAACTGAGATGAACTTCTACATAAAGTTCCTCATAAATCCATGGAAGTCAATCAAACATTTCTCATTATAGGTTAATATAGAAGCAACTATGTTTAGTCTTATGTTATAGAAAATGAGAAAGGCAGTTATTTTTAATATATGACTGTAATCTCACAACTTAATGTATTTAAAGCCATTTTTTTTCTGGTTTTTCTTTCCCTGCAGTGTGTACTTCTAAAATAAGCCAATCAGTCTTGACACATGGAAGTCACACTGTGCTGTTTTCCTCACACTCATGCCATAATTAGAAATCAATCAATCATAGAACTGTCTTCCCAGAACTATGATTTAGCATTATGTCCTCAGCTTTTATTGAGGACTGATATAATAAAGTACTCTATGAAGAAACTTAATGTAGTTCTGATAAAACTGCTATTAAAGATACCACCCATTATTCAATATCTTCACACACTCACATTTTATGGGATTTTTCCAAGGTTCCAAGCAAGAAAAATATTTTCTCTTTTGATTTTATTTGGTCTTTTATAATTTAAAAAACAGTATTAAACTAATAAACTCAGCACTAAGTTGTAGGATACAAAATCAATATATAAAAATTAGTTGTATCTCCATATGCTAACAATAAGCAATCCAGAAAAAAAAAATTAAGAAAACATCTCCAGGGAAACACAATTCAAAACCACAAAGAAGTATCACCTCATGCCTGTTATGAGGGCCATTACCCAAATAGCAGAAAATAGCAAGTGTCGGTAAGGATGTGGAGAAGTTGAAACATGCACAGTTTTGGTGGGAACACAAAATGGTAAGGGCACTCTGGAAAAACAGTATGGAGGTTCCTTCAAAAATTGAAAATAGCACTACCATATGATCCTCTACTCCCACACTGGGTAGATATCCAAAAGAACTGAAAATAGGATTTTGAAGATATATTTGCACTCCTGTGTTCATTAAAGCATTATTCATTATAGCCAAAATGTAATCAACCTAAATATCCATCAATGGATGAATGAATAAATGTAGTGTGCATATACAATGGAATATTACTCAGCCTTTAAAAAAGAAGAAAACCCTATCACATCCTTCAACACAGATGACCCTTCAGGACATGATGCCGGTGAAATGAATCAGTCAAAGCAGGACAAATACTGCATGATTCCACTCATACAAGTTATCCATAACAGTCAAACTCCTAGAAGCAAAGTAGAATGATGGTTGCCGAAGGCGAAAGGGAGGACAAACATGGTGTTGTTGAACAGGTATCACTTTTCAGGCATGCAAGATGAAAACTTCTAGACTCCTGTTATACAACATGGTGCTCATAGTTAACAATACTGTACTGGACATTTGAAAATTTGAGAGGGTAGACTTTATGTGTTTTTTACCACAATAAAAAAAATTAAACTACAGGACTTCTAGAGGAAAACATAAGAGAAAATCTTCATGACCAAGAGTTTAAAAAAATATCTTAGAAGAACAAAAGCATGATTCAAAAAACAAAATACTGATAATTGAATTCCATCAAAATTATGTACTTCTACTCTTTGAAAGACACTCTTAAGGGGATTAATAGACAAGCTGCCAAGTGGGAGAAAATATGTGCAAATCACTTATCTAATAAAAGACCTATATCCTGAATATATAAAGAACTTTGAAAACACAAGAAAAATGGGGAAAATGTTTGAATAGACAGTCTACCAAACAAAATATACAGGTTTAAATGGAAAGCACACCAAATACACAAACACACACACACACACACACACACACACACACACACACAGAGCATATAAATATATACTCACTAGCATTAGTTATCAAGGCAATGAAAAGTCACTATACATTTCTTATAACTTCTTAAGTTAAAAATTTCCACTCTACAAAGTGATGGTAAGGCTGTAAAGTAACTAGTGAAGTAACTAGAACTGTCGTATGCTGCTGATAAAAATGTAAAATGTCACAAACATTTTTTAAAACACTTGGGCAGTTTCTTAAATAGTTAAACACATACACTCCATATGACCTAGCTATTCCAGTCCTTGTATTTACCTAAGAGAAATGAAAAAATATGTTCATACAAAGACTTGTATGTCATTCAGAGAAGCTTTATTAATATAAGCCAAAACTCAAAACATCCCAAATGTCCATCAACAAGTAAATGGATAAACAAAACTGAAGTATATTCATAGAATGGAATACTACTCAGCAAATAAAGGGAACAGGCTCCTGGATGAATGTTGATATAATCAAGGTGAGTGAAGGAAGCCAGGAAAAAAAGACTATATTCTGTATGATTCCATTTATATAAAACTCAATGAAATGCAAACTAATCTGTAGTGACAGAAAGCAGAGCAGTGGTTGCCTGGGAATGGGGATGGTGTGCAATCGGGTACAAAGGGCTAGAAATGATTATAATGGGCCACATTGGGAAACCCTTTGTCAGAGGGTGATTGGAGGCAGCGGTTATGTTCATTATCCACATTCTAGTGAAGAATCTACAGACGTATACATATGTCAAAACCCATCAAATATCATACTTTAAATGTGTTTAGTGTGTTATCAATTATACCTCAGTAAAGCTGTTAAACATTTTCCTCAGGAAGCTCTGAAATGATCTGCGTTGTGCCTTAAAAGGGTGACTATGATGCCACATTCTCTAAGATAAAAGGGAGACTGAGGCTAGGAGTTCAGTATAATGGTATTTTGCAGTAGTCCTGTGAGAGGTCATAAGAGACAGGGTTGGACAATTTGTGTGGAAATGCAGAAGAATGAACGATTCAGTACTGTTGGCTACCTGACAGGATATCTCCCTATTCCACAAACAAAAGCTGAAAGCAGTTTGGCCTCAGAAAGTCCACTGTAGTTTTATAAAGCATGACAATTTTTTTCCTTCAGGTTCATTCTCAAATTTAAGATAATTCTTGGGAGTCCAGAAAGGCAGAGGAATATTCCATAAGCTTCATCATACTAATTAGGTTCACGATCATGTATGAAACCAATGAGTATCTTCTGCTCACCTGCTGACTCTGGGCAAGGCTCTGGACTAGTCACTAAGATAGAGGGAATTCCACACACAGGTGCTGGCACAGAGGGGTTGCCAATGCACTTAGCAAGACGAACAGCAGAATTAAAAGATTGCCTCTCAGAGCCAGAAGTGATTTATTGCTCTGGTGTTAATGCCCAAGGTTTCCAGATTTGGCTTTTAATTTGCATCCTATGTATTTATACATATAATTTTTAGGATATCAAGCATGTACCAATTACCATGGTGACAGGTATAGTCCAAAAGTCCAACATCTATCTTGAGCGAAAGCTTTGTGCCCCTACATCAACCTGTTTCTCATAGTCAGGCTGGCCTCAGGACAAATAAAATTACATATAAATGCACCCTGACTTTTATTTCCCATCCCAGGTTCTAAATAATTTCGCTGTAACTCTTTGGGGATGACATTCATGAAAAACCCTATAATCTTCGTTATTGTATTTCTCGGCGGCAGGTACTTCCAAAGCTGTGATTTATCTAAATTGTATTTTTGTCAAAGGGTTATAAAGGGGATAATGTGAAAAGTCTATTGGGATATTGTTAGTAAATTTATAAAATTACTTTCTATATCCAGTTAGACCAAGTAATTTTTTCACTCGTTGCTTTTAGGGCAGGCTTATGGATCATTGAAGACTTCAAGGGAATAAAAGTTAAGCACCTAAACTAAAGATTCTTTGTCTAAAACCATGCCCGTTAGGACAAGTTTATCATTTATGGGACTCAAGGATAGCCTTTAGATGAATAAACAATCTGAGCCTAAAGCCACAAAACTACACACAGATATTTCCAGAATTCTTCCTCTTGCCCACTTTACACTGTTCCTTCAGATCTAGTACTGAAGTATTCATCCCAGTACCATATATGCATCACAGAAGCATATTCTCACTGCTGCTTGATCCAACCAAGGTGACAGTCCATCCTTTGGGGTTTACTCCAAAGAGAGGTTGGTCTCACGTAATGGATGTTCTTTAGCACTGCTATCTCATTCGGTGGCCAAAAGGAGCCAATGGTACAAAATGCCGAGGAGGGTCTGACTTCCTCTGGTCTTGTGCACATGGGGTCTATTAGCAATGCTAGAGCACCAAAGAATTTTGGAGTCTCACCTTACTCTTCGATGGTGTTATGCTGAGCAGTCGGTGAATAGGAAACATTTGAGATTCTGAGTTCTGGAACCCTTAACCCTACGTCTGGAACCTTTTAGTCTTAACCATCCAGGAAATTTCTGTGGATCCAAGAGAAACATAAAAGGCCTATGAACCAAAACTAGGTAGCATAAAGTCCAAACTAAAGCTAGCTGGGACTAGCAGCCAGATAACCATGTATTGCAAAGCAACAAACTTTTAGCAACAATTAGAACATTAAGCCGGGAAAATAGCAAAGTGAGCGAGCAGAAGAACTTTCAAAATCAGATTAATTCGGGGCACCTGGGTGGCTCAGTCAGCTAAGCATCTGACTCTTGATTTCAATTTAGGTCATGATCTCATGTTTCATGAGATCAAGCCCCACCTCAGGCCACACACTGACAACACAGAGCCTGCTTGGGATTCTCACTCTCCATCTCTGCCCCCTCCCTCACTTATGCACACTCTCTTTCTCAAAATAAATGAATAAAAATAAAAAATAAAAAGACTGATTAATTTCCTATTTTCTAAGATATTTCAGATTAGTTCATTTAGTTGCTGGGTTACAAAATTGAATAAAAAAAAAAAGGAGTGCCTGAGTGGCTCAGTCGGTTGAGCGTCCGATTTTGGCTCAAGTCACGATCTCGTGGTTCATGAGTTCAAGCCCCGCATCAGGCTCTGTGCTGACAGCTCAGTGCCTGGAGCCTGCTTCAGATTCTGTGTCTGCCTCTCTCTCTGCTCCTTCCCTGCTCATGCTCTGTCTCTGTCTCTCTTTCTCTTTCTTTCTCTCTCTCAAAAATAAATAAACATTAAAAAAAAAAAACAAGGAAAACTCAGGTGCCTTGGTGGCTAAGTCAGTTAAGCATCTGATTCTTAATTTGGTTCAGGTCATGAGATCAAACAGAGGAATATGCATCAGGGTCTGTGCTGACAGCGCTGAGCCTACTTGGGATTCTCTCCCTCTCTCTCTGCCCCTCTCCCACCCAGACATGCAAGCACACTCTCTCTCTCTCAAAATAAATAAATGAATAAACAAACAAACAAACATTAAAAAGGGAAAGAGACAAGGAAAACTGATAATTTGTCCCAGATCAGCAGAGACTAAGAAGACAAGGGAACTAAATGAGTGTGGCATCCTGGACTAGATTCTGGAACAGAAGGAAATTAATGGTAAAACTGGTGAAATCTGAATAAAGTTTAGTTCATAGTAATGTGTCAATGTTAGTTTCTTAGATTTGACAAATATACCACGGTAATGGAAGATGATACCATTAGGGAAACTAAAATTGGGTGGGGGTTTTAAACGGATTCTCTGTGCTATCTTTGCAATGTTTCTGTAAATCTAACATTATTTCAAAATAAAAAGCTTGTTTAAAAATGAATAAGACAAGATTCTTATCCTGGAGTAGTTGGAGCACAATTGGGAAGACATTATAGTAAAGACACCAACTCAATTCTAGCACTAAATGATTTAACGAAAAAATGCACAAGGCTCAACGGTGCACAGGACCTGCAGAGCTCCTAGACTAATCTAGGATTTAATGAAATACCCAAGATCAATCCTAAAGGATATGTAGGAATGGCAGGAAAAGGAAAAAGTGACCAGAATTACAGGTAGAAGGAAGGGCATGAAGAGTATGGAGAACAGAAAATCTGGAAGGACAAAGGGTAGGACTAGAGACAGGACCAGATCAGACCGTGTGAGGCTCATGTGCCTGGAGCTCCACCTGGAGATGATGGTGAATAAAATCACCAGATCTGCAACAGCATACAGATATATTTTTGGAGGCAGAGCTGCAAGTAGGGACACAAATTGAGAATCTTTTGTAATGGCGTGAATTAGGCAGAAAGAGTAGATATGGAGAGAGGAGTATAAATTGAGAACTACATAGGAAGTAAAACAAGCAGGATTTGGTAAACCTAAACGGAGGCCATTTAGTATATGCAGAAATTACCTAGCAGACAAAAAAAAATGTCTTCAGGTTATCACTGTGCTATAACATGATACAATAATTTTCAAACACAAATATCTGACTTGTGAAGAAAAGGTGAAAGTAAGCTTGGTAAACTCTACTGCAGATACCATACAAAAACTTGCAGTCGACAAGGCACCATAAATTCATGCTTTTAAAACCTATATGCTTGAAACATAATGGTAATTGATAAAATATTCAAGGGGAAACCAAAAACACATAGCTAGCTTGGAAATAAGCTAAGATCTCTGTGAACCAGAACAAAGACTCAAAACCTTTTCTTTAAAAAAAAAAAAACTTTTCTAAAATGCAAAGTTTATGTTTTAAAAAAAGGAAATACAAAATGAGTTTAAAAGAAAACAATAAATCTGAATATGGGAACCAAAATCACAACATACATTTTTTTTTTTTTTTTTTTTTTTTTAAATTTTTTTTCAACGTTTATTTATTTTTGGGACAGAGAGAGACAGAGCATGAACGGGGGAAGGGCAGAGAGAGAGGGAGACACAGAATCAGAAACAGGCTCCAGGGTCTGAGCCATCAGCCCAGAGCCTGACGCGGGGCTCGAACTCCCAGACCGCGAGATCGTGACCTGGCTGAAGTCGGACGCTTAACCGACTGCGCCACCCAGGCGCCCCCACAACATACATTTTTAAAAGCAATAAATAAAGGAGAAATTTTCAAATTTCAAACAAAACATTTGACCAAAGTAAACAGAGCATAAGGGTAGAAACTGCAGCCAACATTGTGCAACTGAAATTTTATATGTGAGTGGTTATATCCTTATCTGTTTATTTCTTTGGGAAACTGGTCATTTCCATATCTTATGACTCTTTTAGGAACCATTAGTACCAGGATCTCTAACTGATAATAAATAAATGACAGCAATGAGACTCCAATTCCTTTTCTTGAAATAGTGCTGCAAAACTAAACATGCTGCTATATGGGCATTTAAAGCACTTCCATAGTGTCTATCACACAATAAGCCCTCAATAACTCCATTATTCCCCTAAGCATCAATTTCATATATACATATATATATATATATATATATATATATAATGATATATTATTATATTATTATTATTACCATCATTCTTCCACATTCTCAGTGTTAGAGATGATACAAGGTATATGATAAACCATTACCCCTTTCCACTCTCTTCTATGAAGATCTACCAGCTCTAACTTGGTTTTGATTTCCAAAGACCTCTGAAAATTCCCTTGTCATCATTTCATTTCACTTTGCAAAACATGTTCCCTTTTTCCCCTTTATTTCTTATTTTCCCAATAATGAGAACCCCTTTTGATTACTTTGTTTCTGTAAACAGTTCCATCATTATTCCAGGCTTGAAACCTCAAACTAATCTTTTAATCTTCTATCTTCCTGTTCAATTCAATTAACCATCATCCAACAGAAAAACAAAATGTGTCCTTTAAATCTCTCTCACATCTGTCCATTTCTTTCTGTCATCATCACCAGCTTTAGGGTTTTAGAAACTCATTGCTAGCTAGCTATTAGTACACCCTATCTGATTTGATTCCCCACGTCTCCTTAACTAAACCTTCCCCTTTACACAACAATTTGTAAATATTGTATTCAGTGAGCTGGACTGAATAAGGTGCAGGTAGAAAACAGGATTATTTTTTAAAATTTATTTATTTAAATTCAAGTTAGTTAACATACAGTGTAGTACTGGTTTCAGGAGTAGAATTTAGTGATTCATCACTTAGATATGACACCCAGTGCTCATCACAAGTGCCCTCCTTAATGCCCATCACCCATTTAGCCCATCCCCCACCCATCTCCCCTCCAGCAACCCTGTTTGTTCTCTGTATTTAAGAGTTTCTTATGGTTTGCCTCCTTGTGTTTATCTTATCTTTCCTTCCCTTCCTCTATGTTCATCTGTTCTGTTTTTTAAATTCCACATATGAGTGAAACCCCAAGATATTTGTCATTTTGTTCTGCATTCAAGCATGCTGAACCAATTCTCTCCCTGCATCTACCATAAGTCACAGGAACATCACAAAATTTTCTAGGCTCTTTTGATCACAAACAGTCTCATTCTGGTCCATAACAATTTAAAAAATCTTCCTCTCTTTCTCCCTGCCCCTGAGAGACTCTTTATCAGATTTAAGCCCAATGCAGGGTTTCTTCTCTACTCCTCTGTCACTTTCTTCTCTACTCCACCTTTGACTTTTCTAAAGGACACCTCAAGAGCCAGGACCTGGAAACAAGGTAATTAGAGATAAACAGAGTCGTATCACGTGGTTAACAGAGGTGTTTCTCCTTCTGGATATGATGGATGAACAAGTACTGTTTCATTTCGATTCCTTTCTCATTTGGGCAGCACTTTGATAGGTTTTCCAAAGCACCTCTCTTAGCATTGCTGACTGCAGTTATCCAGACACAGAACATAGCTCCCCTACAAGGGCAATAGGTGGACATATAACCTACAGGCACCTCTGTCCAGAGAAACTCCCTCTGGTCTGTTCACCCTCATACATTTCAAAGATGGAAGTGAGCATTCAGGACACTGGCAGCAACAGGTCTCCAATCCACTAGCATGCTAGGCACTGGCAGTCGTGCGGGATTCAAAGCAGGTATGTGATCCCTCTTATTCTCCATTTCCAGTGAAAAGTTCCTTTTTTATAGTTTGTTTCTTTCAACTCACACTTTTATGAAAAATCATCATATGCTCATAAGGCCCATAGGCTATTTTCTTAGTCTAAGATTCTTAATCTAAAGCCGTCTCTAATCTTCTCTGCCTGGTCATTCTAATCTATTCCCTACTACTGAGCGAACCTGGACATCCTCTGCTGCTCCAGATTTAATCATTAGTTTCTAAATTCTGGGCTTCTTGAATCTCCAGCCTCTACCCCACTTTCTACTCCCAGTCAGGATTCTGTTTTTAATATTTATTTTCAATGAAACTGTGAATTTGTTTAAATCACACAGAAAAGGAATTAATTGGAGGGATGGTGGAGAGTTCACAGAATCAATTGGAAAGCTAGAGAAGTATATGTGGAAGGAAATTATGAAAGGAAGAAATCCAAGATTACATAATAGGGATGATCTGTTGGGGAGGCCCTCAACATTATCAAACTCTCATCATTATAGCACTAGGCCTTCCAGTCTTCTGTAGCCACAGCAAATGATCTCTCTCCCTGGCCTTTTTTCCTTTGCTTTATTTCCACAAGATTTAAACTGCCAGGCAAAAACACATGCTTAGCCATCACTGACTCAAATGTCTACAACTCAAAAACCAAGGGGCAAGGAAAAGTTGCTTAGCATTAGAAATTAGTCAAATGTATTATTTGGGGCATATAATATGATTGTTTTTATAAAATCCCAAGAGGATATATTAAAAATAACTAGAATTCTGGGAATGCAAGCTGGTGCAGCCACTCTGGAAAACAGTATGGAGGTTCCTCAAAAAACTAAAAATAGGGGCGCCTGGGTGGGTGGCGCAGTCGGTTAAGCGTCCGACTTCAGCCAGGTCACGATCTCGCGGTCCGGGAGTTCGAGCCCTGCGTCGGGCTCTGGGCTGATGGCTCAGAGCCTGGAGCCTGTTTCCGATTCTGTGTCTCCCTCTCTCTCTGCCCCTCCCCCGTTCATGCTCTGTCTCTCTCTGTCCCAAAAAAAATAAATAAACGTTGAAAAAAAAATTAAAAAAAAAAACTAAAAATAGAATACCCTACAACCCAGCAATTGCGCTACTAGGCATTTATCCAAGAGATACAGATGTGCTGTTTCGAAGGGACACATGCACCTCCATGTTTATAGCAGCACTATCAACAATAGCCAAAGTATGAAAAGAGCCCAAATGTCCATCAATGGATGAATGGATAAAGAAGATGTGGTATATATATACAATGGAGTATTACTCAGCAACCAAAAAGAATGAAATCCTGCCATTTGCAACTATGTGGATGGAACTGGAGGGTATTATGCTAAGTGAAATTAGTCAGTCAGAGAAAGCCAAAAATCATATGACTTCATTCATATGAGGACTTTAAGAGACAAAACAGATGAACATAAGGGAAGGGAAACAAAAATAATATAAAAACAGGGAGGGGGACAAAATAGAAGAGACTCATAAATATGGAGAACAAACTGAGGGTTACGGGAGAGGTTGTGGGAAGGGAGATGGGCTAAATGGGTAAGGGGCACTAAGGAATCTACTCCTGAAATCATTGTTACACTATATGCTAACTAATGTAGATGTAAATTTAAAAAAATAAAAAATAAAACAAGTTAATAAAAAATAAAAAAGTAAAAGAAATAAAACAATAGTTAAGTTAAAAAAAATAAATGTTCAGGTACTACAGGTAAAATCTGGCTTGCTTCCTAGGCTCAGGACTGCAAATAATAAGAGGCTTATAAAAGTCCAATCTGATATTACTCATAAAAATTTCTATCAAAGCAAACTTCAGAAGACCATATGGCAAATTAACACACTTGCTGCACCTATGTAAATAATCAGGTCAAATCTAATGAGACAAATCATATTTTGTGACGAAGATAATCTTTCTTTGAGATTGTTTTTGATCAAAGGAAGGCAGAATTGTAATAAAGAAATCAGGCCTGTCTGATAGAAATTTAACTGACTCCCCCCACATCCCCTGAGAAAAACAAGCTTTGTCTCCATTTGCAATTCATTTCACCATTCTTTTACCCTATAAAAATGTTTGCTTTTTTGACTTTTCTTTTGAGTCAGTTATATCTGCTTGGTTTCCTCATATCATGGGAGTAAAATAAAACTTTAACCCATGTTTATTTTTATCTATAGGAAAGTCATTTTTTTTTGCTTTGTTACCTTTTAAAAGTATATTTAACTTTTGAATACCTTTCTAAGGTTAGATCACACAGTTGATATGTTATATGAAGTATGATTTAACAAAAAGGATTTATAAGAAGTGCTTGGCTTGCATTCGCATATAATCTGGGTGACAACTTAAATAGACCTTAAGTATCATTTCAGTTTCATAGTCAATTCCTCATCCATTTTCCACTATGATTCCCTCTAGCAAACAAGTCTAGAGAATCAGAAGCTGTGCAGAGGAATTAAGAAATGACTTCGGCTATCACACGCTAGTAAAACAAGACAAACTTTTCTGGAAGCCATTTCTTGAAAATTTGCCATATGCAATTTATCCCCTAACCAAATCATATTTCACTCTCTTTACTTATGCCTCATTTCCGCTTTTTCTGGTTGTGTATGGATATTTTAAAACTAATGTTTCTTCTCATTAGCTTAGAGAAAATTATTATATTGTCTACTTTAGTTATATGAAACTAAATAAACTCTCATTACACTTTTGGCTTGCAAAACAAGACTTATTATAGTTGTTGGTATTTGGTAAGACTAAGTATCTTCTTAGGTCCCTCGGCACGGATTGTGTGTATGTTAGTGTGTGTGTGTAAAGGGCTGAAGATTCTTGATCTCATTCCTATCACTGTGGCTATGGATTCCTAGTATGAACTATTCAGAAGACAGGAAAAGACAAGGAAATAAACGGTAGTTGATTCCGTAACCTGAAGTGCAGTTATGAACCTTAGGTCTTCCTATAAAATGTGGGTTATTATCTCCTACTTTCATTAAGTCTATTGTTCATCTATTACCCATGTAACCCGACAGTACTAAATTTTACAGATTAAAGTATCTATGTAGTTAAAAAAAAAAATTAGGATTCAAGGGATATATCCACCAAGCAACTGGACACAAGACATATATGCAAAAACTCAGTATCTCTCTTATATACAAAAATAAACAAAACTACAATGACAAGGACGTCAATGGCTTAAACAGGAAAAACGCAACATAGAAGAAAACTTATGAAGAAACCTATAAACACTAATTAGATGTGTAACAGAAGAATTTAATAAAAACATTATTTTGGGGTGGAAAGACTGAGTATTTTAAAGTAGCTCTTTTTGGGAGTGTCTGGGTGGCTCAGTTGGTTAAGCATCCAACTCTTGATTTTGGCTCTGGTCACAATCTCACAGCTGGTGGGATCAAGCCCCATATCTGGCTCTGCATTGGCAGTGTGGAGCCTGCCTGGGATTCTCTCTCTCTCCCTCTTTCTCTGCCCCTCCCCTGCTCATGCTCCCTCTCTCTCTCTCCCAAAATAAATAAACTTAAAAAAATAAAAGTAAGGTAGCTCTTTTTTACTCTACCTATAATCCAGGATGAATCTGGATTATGATTTGTAACTGTGCCCCTCCTTATTGAACAACAGGAATTTGGTGTGTGAATTTAAATTGGTTAATTTGACTGAACCTATTTATCTTTTATGTGGGGAAGGAGTGGTGTGTGTGTGTGTGTGTGTGTGTGTGTGTGTTCTAGAAATGTATTTGAAATTGGCATGTAGACAAATAGAGAATTACGGACACTTAGACTAACAAACATACTTGATAGTAAACATAAAGTAATTACACAGAAAAAATAGCTAAGTTCATGAAAGAATCGTGGTATCCATATTTCTACCCAAAGAAATGTTCATATTTTAAATCTGAAATCCCACTAAGGAAAGAATGTTAATTTTTAGCTTATTTTCCAACCTGTCAATCATTAAATATGGCCACTTATTCATGGGCAATTTCTATTGTACCTTCCATCTCATTCAGAAACTATTAGGTTAGATTATTCTTAGTTTTTTGTGCCCCTTTGTTCTGCTATTGGGGGTTTGGGCAGATAAGAATCGATGGGATCTAAGAACATTAAATTCTTAGTTGAAGAACCTCCCATCTAATTATCAGGTTATACTCCAGACACAATGCCATTACTGATGGAGATTTGATGAGGGTTGGGAATTAGACAAAAAATAAATAAAGTTAAGAACAATTAGGGAATTATTGCAAATTGCTGGAACATACAGAGTATACAGTGGATGTCTAGAACAAGACTTGTTTTTTACTCCCCTGCCCCTCACAGCTTCCCTTCACCAACTCCTGTGATTGAAAAATATCAGAATGTCAAAAGTCCCTTGTAACCATATGGAACCCTGAAGCGCTGCCTCATATCACTGTTATTGCTCTCAAGTGTTTCTGCTAGATCTCCAAATCCCCACACACTGTCTGCTTGGTGTAGAGCCACTGGGGGAGGCTAACTAGTCTTGCTGCACTCCAGTTTGTCCCAGTCCTCATTTCAGAATAAAGCCAATGTGCTCCCACTATTCATTTTTTTTATCTTGATGAAGTGACATGTGGATTTGTTTACAGAAAAAAAAATGAAAACAAAACAGAGACAAATAAATAAAATGGGAGTGTTATTCACCTAAACATCTTCTTGCAGATACAGATAGACTCAAGTGAATCTATTGGTTAGTTAAGTCCTTGCTGGTAATATCCCTTGACTGAAAAGATACTTCTTTCATAACTAAGAATATTTAAGCTCCCTTTGTTTGGAGAGAGAATATAATGTAAAATGTAAATATAATGTAAAAATGTACCAGAACCAAGTCCCCTTTTTCATGGTGATCTAAGTAGTCCCTGATAGAGATAAGATGTCTCTCCCACCCACCCATCCATTCAGAAAGACAAGACATTCATTCACTCATTCAACAAACATTTACTGGACAGGTACTAGGGCCAAACACTGCAAACTCAGTCGTGATCAAAAAAGACACAAATTCATATCCATGGACTTGTACACTCCCGTGGGGAGAGACAGACAACAAACAAAATCAACAGATAAGCCATTCTCTGGCTCTACATTAGCCTACTTCAACCACAGTGTTCCTTGAGGCCGCAAAGTTTATGGTGTCTACTGACTTTGGGCTGGTTGGGATCTTGTTTCTAATAATTTTCTCTGCTACTTTTCCTTCTTGCTGGTCATCCCTGCTCCAAGCGTTTTTCTTTGCTACTACATCCAATTCCAGAAATGTCTGCGATTTAATGAGCTTCTGCTAAAAACAGTACTACCCCCAGCAAGGCCCATTAAATACACAGAGGTGCAGTGACTGGAAAAGAACCACTGTTTATTATATTTCAAGAAGAAATAAGCCGGGATGTACATTATTTATAAAATGTTTATGATGTCATCTAACACTAACATAAATACAGACTGACAAAATATAATAAACACGGCAGCTGTTTCCTCTACCATTTTAGTGTTTGACTCTTATTTCAGAGTTCAGGTTTTCATATTTTCATTCTTCAACCTTTTATGCTACTGACTGGGCTAGTAATATGTTAATTAATCTTCATACAAGATCTCATTACATAGCCAGTTAAATACAATAAATCATACATTCAAGATGTAAAAAGATAACACATATTTTTGAAACAACTTTGTTAGAAATGAAAGTTATAAAACTTTATTGGGCTCTGCAAATAAATTTGGTGGGTGTGAATGCTCTAAGTCTGAACTCAAAAAGCTAAATTTCTAATTTGGTTTTCTTTGAAGTAATGGAGCTTCTGTCTATTTTAACACCTCTGGTGTTAAGATAAGTCTTTGTAGATTCAGAGATTAAGTAAACATTGATTTGGAAGTATTTGTACTTCATATTTTTGATAAGTGTGTTTTAAGAACAATAAAGAGGGGCACCTGAGTGGCTCAGTCGGTTAAGCGTCCAACTTCAGCTCAGGTTATGATTTCACGGTTCGTGAGTCTGAGTCCCACGTCAGGCTCTGTGCTGACAGCTCAGAGCCTGGAGCCTGCTTTGGATTCTGTGTCTCCCTCTCTCTCTGTCCCTCCCCCACTAACGCTCTGTCTCTCTCTGTTTCTCAAAAATAAATAAATGTAAAAAAAAATAAGAGATTTATTTGTCACGTAGGAGTGAAAATATTACGAATGCCCTTACTGCTTTGGTATTTCATTAAAGGCAGTGTATCTATGGCAGATGAAGCCTGAAAAGAGAAGGAATGGATAAAGTCTATTGAGCAGCAGATAGTAGGGCAGGGAGGGGAGCAGAAGGGACATGACACATCCTCCCTTTATCTTTTCCTAATAGCCGAGGTATTTAGAAAAATCAAAACAGCCATATACGTAAGAGACTGTCTATTTAAAAAAAAATCATTGATGGGACTCCTGGGTGGCTGAGTTGGTTAAGCGTTGGCTTGGGCTCAGGTCATGATCTCATAGTTTGTGAGTTCAAGCTCCACCTCGGGCTCTGTGCTGTCAGCGTGGAGTCTGTTTCAGATCCTCTGTCTCCCTCTCTCTCTGCATCTCCCCTGCACTCTCTCTTTCAAAAATAAATAAACATTTAAAAAAAGAAATAAAAAATTCATTGATTATGGCATTTTTAATAGTTCTATTGTGAAGGGCAATCATTTTTCAGATTATAATTCTGTACTAAGAACTCCGCTTTAGTGAAAATATGGGCTTGTCATAACATGTTAATTATAAATTTATCCTGACTATAAAATTAAACATGTTATTGATTTATGATAGAGAAGGTGTTAATAATGACCAATAAACTATTCAGGAGTCGGAAATGGGACGGTAAATGTCATTGTAAAGAATAAATTTGGGCAAACTTATCTCTCTATTCTGGGACACTAACCTTCAAAACACAGTAAGAGGTGATGTAAGTCGGCACTACCCACTGTGCTGCCCATGACTCTTAACTACAAGTCCACAACAGGATAGGGGAGGAGCTGAGAGGATGGGTTTCTAAACTTTTATACTTATTTGGTAGAGTAAGATTCTATCTGTTTAATCTAATGAGAACTATGGACCCATATTATTTATTTTGCATATTTCATTTTTCTACTAATTTATTTTACAAAAGTATCTCTCTGAAGCATACAGAAATCAAAAATAAAGAAAAAGAAGAAAAAGGACATGCCTTCACCAAACTTAGAAAACAAACAGAAAAACACCAATCGAACAAAAAGAATAGGTGTGGGGCAACAGAGGTTGGGCTTTGTTTTCTTTTACTTGCAAAGGGAATTTTTTGGACAAAAATTCTATCACAGAGGTTAAGACAACTTTTTGGAGGATTTTTTTTTAATTTGTTTCCTCCTCTCCAGTCCCCGTTTTCCTTCATTGTTGGTAACTCGCTCTAGCATTGATTTGATTGGGTCAAATATATTGCTTTCATAAGCTTCGACAAGGCACACTTTTTTTTTCATTTTATTTTAATTTGTCAATAACCTCAACAACTGTCCTTTAATTTTTTCACATATGCACATACTTCTAACAGAAGTTTAGGACTTAACCAGAGTCAGTTTGAGATCCTTGGTGTTACAGTAGGTAATTGGTTGCTTATCTCTCTTTTTCACTCCTGCCATAGATTTATCCATACTCAGTGAGTGTCAGTGGCAAAATGTGGCTGGTCTTTGTCAAGCTTTCTTTTCACAGGCTCTTGGTGGCTTACAATTGGAACTAATGGAAAAATTCTTACAATCAAGAGACTATACTCCCACCACTATCACATCAGCTTAGCGACAGAAGCAAACAGTCATGTATGTTTAGTTTTTCCCTCTTCTCCAGCTTGTGTATTACCACAGCTGTCTGTACACGATAAGTATATTGAGGGAGCAAAGAAAAACAACAAGTAAGGAAGGCTAAATATTTTCAACCCCATGAAATAATCAAGTGCTTTACCTACTGAGCAAATTCCTGTTGTAGAAAGCACAAGTGAAAGTTAAAGTCTGAAGGACAACTAAGAAAAACACCCTGAGAGAGCAGATCCTAATATGTGAAAATTCGGTGAGAAAAAAATCTACCTATCATTTTTTCCGCACCCTGCTTAAAAAAAGCTATTGATTGGTTTTATTCCTTTTATTTTGTTTTATAACCTGTTTTTGTTTTTTATTTTTATGTATTTTTTCAAGTTTTTATTTCAATTCCAGTCAGTTAACATACAGTGTTATATTAGTTTCAAGTGTACAATATAGGGATTCAACAATTCCATACATCACTCAGTGCTTATCATGACAAGTACACTTTATTATGACAAGTACATCATTTATTTCTCCCTTCCCCCCAGCAACCTCCTCTCTGGTAACCATCAGTTTGTTCTCTATAGTTAAGGGTCTGTTTCTTGCTTTGTCTCTCTCTCTCTCTCTCTCTCTCTCTCTCTCTCTGTTTTTCCCCCCTTTGCTTGTTTGGTTTCTTAAATCATTGGCTTTACTCTTGAGCAGAGATAAAATTACAGGAGGTTTCAAAAGACAATTATTTAGTATTGGCAATAAAGCAGACTGAACTGCTGATACTCGCAACAGCATGGACGAATCTCAGAAACATTATGCAGAGTGAAAGAAGCCAGACACAAAAGAGGGTACACAGATTAGATTCACTTATATGAACTTCTACCAGATAAACAAAACTTATCTTAATAGTAAAAACCCAGCGTGAGGATTACATCCTGAGTGTGAGGGGTAGAAGTGCTGACTTACCACAGAATTTTCTGGAGTCCTTATAATATTCAGTATCTTGATAGGAGTTTGGATCGCACCTGTGTATGCATTTGTCAAACCTCATCAAATGGTAGACTTGAGATATATGCATTTCCCTACATAGAAAATGTTATATATGTATGTATATTAAAAATAGCAACATAACAAGTATAGAACCCATTGATTATATGCATTAATTAAGTTAGAATTAAGTGTACAAATGTCTATAACTCCTTTTGAAATTCCATTTAAAAACTGAGACAGGTAGGTAGAGATTAGGGTAGATGGACAGATATGCAAATATCCATAGATAAGCAAATATAGAAAAATATTAATTGTAGAATTTGAATCTACATGAGGACTATGGGTGTTCCCCACACAATCCTTTCAACCTTTCTGTATGCTTGAAATTTTTTCATAATAAAAGTTTTATTGGGAGAAAAGCAATTTTGGCCTCTCTGAGCTTGAATGTATCTCCCCAAAACTCTGTCAGGTGCTTTGAAATGGTCCCCATTAAGTACTACAAGATCATTTTCCAGTATCTTTCACTTGAAATGAAAACTCAGATGGGATGCAAAAAAATACTGAGAAGAAGAAACCCCATGATTCATATACCTGGTACTGGCAGTATTTCATTTAATTCTTGAAAGAAATTCTTAAATTCGGTATTGTTTTGAGTGCCAAGATCATGTTTTTTTAGTAACAACACCCTCTTAAGTTCCATGGTCACTTAAAAGAAAACAGAAATTAATGTTTCACACAATGCTATAGATTTTATTGATGTCTTGATGCCTTTAGGGGTAATGGGGGAAAAATTTTTTTTTAATTCTAAAGCTCGCAAATAAACATTCTGAAGAATCATTTAAAAAGAGAAAAAATACCTTTCTCATACCATTCTCATAAGAATGCAATCCCTTCTCTTTGACAGGGAATACCTTAGAAGACCCTTTTCTGTCTTCTGGTGAGCCTCAGCAATGTATGGAACTTAAGTCAATATCTTGGTGCCTGATATCACAGTCAAGCCAAATATTAATCTTTAAGATACAAGAATTACAATCGTACAATGTCTTTCCTCTGTTTATACCTCAGACCCTGGAGAAGTGCAAGTGCAACTAGCTCCAAGCAAAGGAGCAAAACGAATGGAAGGAATGATGTTCCATGAAAAACAATTTGGTTTGGGAGATAAAATGTTGGCTGAAGCTCATAAAAATGGGGTAGAGAACAGATTCTGAAGTTCATAGCTCTCCAAGTTGGGTATCTAGAAAGGCATGCAGTCTTCCAACTTAAGCTCATAAATAGCTTTCATACAGAAATTTACAAAGAAATCACAGTTTAGAAAACATTCTTAGAACCACACAGCTAACATAGGGAACCGGAGCTCAAACATTGAATGGTTTTCCTCTGCACCAAGTTATGATCTATACCATGTGAACTGGTTTACTAGATCAGGATCCAGATACGTTGCTAAAAACTAAGCACTGAGGACAAGAGCAGCTCTCATCTGAAAAGAGAACAATATTGGCATGTGAAACCCTACCAGGAGATGGTAGGACTGCATGGAGTGTCAGGAGAGTCAAGAACACAGAAAGAAAACATCAGACAAGGTGTAAAGACCGTAAAAAGGAAAAGACAAAGTAAACTTCATCCATTTCCCAGTTACACATTATTCTAACTGGTTATTTCCATAGCAGAGATAGGATCAACATTAACCACAGTTTGTCCAGCACAGTTCTGGTTTATTCCTTTGGTCCTCTGGATTATAAATTTCATGGATACCCTATTTAGAAAGCAGAGATTTATAGTGATTCATTAGAAAAAAAAAAAGAGGGGGGCTTATGAGAAGGGGCCTTTTTAAGTCAAATGTAATTGTAATTAAACTGTAGCCCATAGTATTTTGTGTAGCTATCTTTTTAGTAACCCTGCTGTAGACTCATTGGCTTATTACTTCTTAGAGAATCAATCCAATCAGGATGATGTTTTATGGGGAAGCTTTGAGCTCACAGAAATTTTGTTCTTCTTTCAAAAAGTGGTCTCTCTGGTCTAGGCATATTGCCCAGATTCTCAGGTAATTTTTTCCCAACTATCACACTTTCATTATTATATAATGTCTATTTCATGTTCAGTATGAATTTTTATTTATGCTTTCAAATATGATATAAAATCTGCTTAAAGAATAGGAAACCATCATCTCTGGTTCTTAAATTTCAGTCCTCAATTTACCTTGTACTTATCTCCTATTTTACTTATGTGGTGAAATAAATACAATGATTTAAAGATGAAATAGACTGAAGAAAATCTCATTTAACTTCCTGCAAAACCAAGATACAGGTTCTAAGTTTGTTGAGCTATTACATAGTAACAATTTATTACAAGCCATTTATACTTTGTCAAACTGCTACAAAGATGTGTGTTATCTGCATCATGCAAACGGATTGCCTTGGTAGAGTTCAAAATAAATTGATTGTGCAAGCCATGTCACTGATAAGACTGATAGACAGAGGAAGGGAATGTGGGTGTGTATCCCCCTAAAGGATCTTTGTAAGAATTGGAGCCTCTCTTGTATACATCACAGCATTAACTAACTACATAACCTTGGACATATCATCACAAGCCTCTAGACGTCAGTTTCCTCATTTGAATAATCAAGATGTTAGGTTTGAGACCTTTTCCAGCTTGGGTGCCTGGATGGCACAGCCAGTTGAGCATCTGACTTTGGCTCAGGTCATGATCTCACCACTCATGGTTTCAAACCCCATGTCGGGCTTTGCATCGACAGCGCGGAGCCTGCTTCAGATTCTATGTCTCCCTCTCTCTCCGCCTCTCCCTTGCTGGCACTCTCTCACTCTCCAAAATGAATAAACACTTGTAAAAATTTTTTAAAAAAGACCTTCCCACCTGTGAAACAATGTAATATTTGGATCACAATTTGAAAAAAATCATTCACATGTCTTATGCCTTTTGAATCTTGAACAAAAAATATATCTAACTTAAGGACACACTGAATGCTTAGTGTGCATCAAACATTGTGCCAGTACTTTCCTTATGTTGTAGCATTTGATATTTAAACTAACCCTGTGAAGAAGCTGAGGAGGGATCACATGCCTGAGGGTAAGATACTAGAGCAAAAAATAGAACAAATATTTAGAAAATCACCCAACACCATAGAATTAGGAAGTGGCGGCACCAAGCATCAAGGCCAGGACTCTTAATTCCAAACCCAACGTTACTAATCAAAAGCATATCCTGCTTCCTTTCCCTCTAATTCCGATGCGGGCGTGTGGAGTTGGCACTCTGAAGAAAAGCTATCTGTTGCTCTGACAGTAAGTAACTAAATAAACTCTGACAAGACTTTTCCCGGGACCACGGTTTCCTCATTTTTAAGTGACAGACTCAGTAAGATGGCTTCCAAGACCTAACCTTCTGTGGCGATTATTTGACTGCATACCATGTCTAATCTCAAGTCCTTTCTTTTCTGATGCCAATAAAAACAGGACTTAAGTTACATAATTCACCTCACTATTGCAATGACCTGAGCAAACAAGTGGTGGTAGTTCAAAACTGGTTTTTTTATAGTGAAGATGGAGAAGAGCGAAGAAATTTGAAAGACATTTTGGAAAAACAAGGGCTACAGACTTCAGTTACAGACTGGCCATAAAGCATGAGAGAAATTGGAGGAGGAAGGACCCTTTGATTTCTGGCTTTTATAAAAGGCTGATGCCATGTGATTCACAGTTGGCCAAGAGCGTTTGATAAAGGGACAAGAGTATTTAGTATAGAACTAATTTTCAATTTCATAGTTAAACATTTGCGTCTGACATAAGATTTGCTGCTGGTCCTTCCCAGTGAGAGAACAGCAGGCCTTGTGGGAAAAAATATTTGCACAATAATCTGAAGGAGTAGAGCAGTAAGGGCACCTATGAAATAGAAAAGAAAAGGTGTCTTAGTCCTTTCTCGTTCTATAAATATGATTATATAGATAGATATAGATCACATTTATATTTCAAAGATCCACAATCAGAGCCCTATGCACATGGTTCCCGTGTTCAGTCTAGATTCTCTCTACAGCACAGCCATCCTTACGTGCTGAGTATGTTTTTGGGGTTTGGCATAGACTCACTCCCAGGCTGTCATGAAAAAAACGGAACTAAAATTTCACTGATGATAGGCGCTTATTGGTGCTTTTCTTCTCTTTCACAGAGCTCAGTCTAAATGTTTCAGATTTTAGGTCATAATCTTAAATCTATTTTCATGGAATTATGTTCTCTTGAGGAATATGCAAGAGGAATAAGATGATTGCCCCTCTAGGACTCAAAAACAGAAAAAAAAAAACCCTCATAATAAATAATACTGGCAAAAGCCTTCTCTATTTCAAAATTTCTCCATAAAATCCCCCATGAACATTTTTCTTCAAATCCATTCTCTTACTACATCCTTCATTTGGGCCAGGCATAATATGATAATTAATATTCAAACTTGGCAGCTGCTTAGGAAGGAAGGAGGATTTCACTCTGTAATTCTACAGCTGTTATAATTGCTGCTACAGCAGTTCACTATTCCTGATTTTCAGCAAAATAAAGATTCAATACATAGATCATTGTCTCTTAGTTCTCAAATGTCATTTTTGATGGTGTCTAGAGAGTATTTTTGAATTATACTTTTGAGAAGTTGCTAACGGGCAGAACCTAGTGGTTTATGATTCTCTTTTCTATAATAGCCAAGGGAGCATTAATACCAGTAGTAGGAAACAGCACATAATGTTAACACACACAGTGTCATTGATATAGATACATTTTCCAAGTGTATATAATTTATATCATCTTTATTTATTGTAATATTCATGTATACTTTTATTATTAATCTTTCTGACTTAATATATTAATATCAATATATTTATTCATAAATATGAATTTATTATAAAAATGAAAATTATATCATTATAGTTTAAGCTAAAAAATGAGTTTTTTCCAAAGATGTACTAAAATAAACTTATACCTATTTCTGGTAGACTGCTTTTAAAGATTACTCTCAATGATCCCCACTGCCTGATGTTCATGCCCTTGTACAAGCCTCTCCTCTTGAGTATGGATTTGACCTAGAGACTTGCTCCTAATGAACAGAATACAGCAAAAGTGATATGATGTCACTTCCATGACACCCTGGCAGCACCCTGACCAGCACAATTAACTCTTAACCTTTAGAGGTGGGACCCATGCATCAGTATTTATTTTTAAGGTCTCTTGGTAATTCTACTTGCAGCCAAAGTTGAGAAACACTACCAGAAATTTAGGACTGTGCCAAGGAAGGGCCCTTGAACCTTCTCTTTTCTCTAGTAACCATTATTCCTTTAGTGATCTCACCAGAGAGTTTCACTGCTCTAAATACTATGCAGGCACCTAAGACTCATTATATATCTGTATTTCCAGCATGGATTTCTCCTTGAAATCCAGACCTCTATAGCCAACTACCAACTCAACTGCATACTATTCCAAATAAGCATTTTAAAACTGAGCTCTTGACTTTACCCCCCAATTTTTTCCTCCATTAACTTCCCCTCAGTAATTGACAATCCCACCCTTCAAATACTTGAGGAAGGAAATGTGTATCTCACATATACTCAGCAAATCTGTAGGTTCTATTTTGAAAATATATCCAGAATTCAACCTTCTCCTGATTCTGCGGCTTCAGGCTCCCCTAGGGATTCTTGGATCTCTCCCATAATCCCCCCTCCCAAAACTTAAACGTGAAGACTATACTCCAGCAATTCTACTCATAAGTGTCTACCCTAAAAACATACCTGTGTATGTGTACATATACTTACAAAGATGTTTACTGCAGCTTTGTTAACAGTGAAACATTTAAAATAAAACTGGTACACTTATTCTTGGGGGGGAAAAGGAGAGGTGCCTGGGTGGCTTAGTCAGTTGCGTGTCTGACTTCAGCACAGGTCATGATCTCAGAATTCATGAGTTCGAACCCCACATCCAGCTGTGTGCTGACAGCTCAGAGCCTGGAGCCTGCCTTGGATTCTATGTCTCCCTCTCTCAGCCCCTCCCCCACTCGTTCTCTCTCTCTGTCTCTCTCTCTCTCTCTCTTTCTCTCTTTCTCTCTCTCTCTCTCTCTCTCTCTCTCTCTCTCTCTCGGTCTCTGTCTCTTAAGCTACTACTACCCGGGTCCAAGCTGCTGTTATATATCACCTGATATATAGCAAAAGCCTCTTAAGGGCCCCATTGCTTCTTTTCTTTCTCTTTACACTCTATGGTCCACACTGCAACCAGAGCAATCCTTTTAAAATATGTTAAATCATTTCACTTGTGAGATCAATGGTTCCTACTCTCACTAAGAATAAAACTCAAAATCATTACAGTGATGTAAAAGAACTTACAAGATCTACTTTTCCCAACCATGACCTCCCGGGCTTCATCTTCTATAACGTAAGTCCAGCCACCCTGGCCAACTTGGCATTACCACACACTCCAGGTTTACTGCCACCTCATGGCCTTTGCTGTGATCATACTGCCTGAAACATCCTTCAGAAATCTGTGTGTGCATTTCCTTATTGTATTCTTCTTATTTTTTTTAAAGTTTATTTTGAGAGAGAGAGAGAGAGAGAGAAGGGGTTGGGGAGGGGCAGAGAGAGAAAGAGAGAGAATCCCAAGCACGCTCTGCCCTGTTAGCATGAAACCCGATGTGGGGCTCAAACTCACGAACCATGAGATCATGGCCATGAAACCAAGAGGTGGATGCTTAACCGACTGGGCCACCCAGGAACCCCTCCTTATTGTTTTCTAATCTCTGCTTAAATGCCACCTTCTTAGTGAAGCCTTTCCAGACCCTCTTTAAAACTGCAAACCCCCTCCATATCACCCTTTCTTATTTACTTTTTCTTTATAGTCCTTATCACTATTTAAACATGTATACACACATACAAACACAAACAGATATGTATGTATATATACACACTGTTGGGAAGGAATAATTTTTTCTTCTATTCTTGAGGTTCTTTTGGCTGGTCTAAAAATTAAACTGACACAAAACAGGTTAACCTGAAAAAATTACACTTAGTTGTGTAATTTTGGGGAATCCACATAAACACAAGAGATGCCAAAGACAGGCAAGATGAGGTATGTATGTTATTCTGGACATACCTAAGAGGTGGAGTCTGGGGTTTCAAAGAGAAAGAAGAAAATTCATAGGAAGATGAAAGAGTAAACGTTTGGTAAAGGAATATTTGTTGGGCCATCCAGAAACAATAGGACATAGGACTTTGATCAAACAGGCCTTGCTAGGTTCCTTCCTATCTATCATATCTGTTCATATTATACTGTAGCTATGTATGGTGATAGCTCCCACCTTGGAGAAGTTCCTCTGTCTAAATACTTCTAGGCAGTTAGGTGAGAAGGCAAAAAAATAAAAAAATAAAAAAATAAAAGAAAAAGGAAAGAAAAGGAAAGGAAAGGAAAGGAAAGGAAAGGAAAGAAAAGAAAAGAAAAGAAAAGGAAAGGAAAAAAAAATTCTTGAGTCTTCTTTTATTTAAAAATAATCAGCCTAAAATAATCCACAAGCCAAAGAGGCATATTTTGGGATGGCAAATTTTGCTCTCCTATAACATACATACAGACATACACATCAATATTATTGTCTGCCTCTGTCCATAAGAATGTAGAAATCCAGAAGAGATTTCTGCCTGCTTTGTTCACTGTCAGTTTGGTTCACAAGAATAGTGTTTGGCACACAGTAAGCACTTTATTAATAATATTTGCTGTATTATTAGTGACAAATCTTGTTTGCTTCGGGGAAAAAATGTGATAAACATAATTTTACTATTTCCTAATGAACGGCAACTACATAAACTTGGGGGTAAAGGTATTTTACAATTTAGAGATAGATTTTATTACATTTTACTTAGAACCATTCATGAATTTTTAATAAGTCTTTCCTTTGAGACTGTGGCCATAAACTGTGGGACAACTTTCCATTCTCGTGGATGTACTATATTATATTCCTCTGCCACAGATTACATTGCTAGGGCCATCCATGGAGCCAGGCATTAAAATAAATCTATATAAATGTCTAATTACAGCCAGCTTCCCATTCCTGTCTTGTGAAGTACAAGTTTTTGTACAGTGAAGAAAAATGACAACAGCCACACACTTTATTATTAATCACCATTGATTCTTTTAGGTTCTTGACTTGTCAGTAACATCGTTTTTCAACCTGATATGGTTGTACTCCAAGTAACTAAGCCATCACCTTAAAACCCAGTTATTTTTCAAGGTTATAATCTTTTAAAAAAATTTTTAATGTTATTTATTTTTGAGTGAGAGAGAGAGAGAGAGCAGGGGAGGGGCAGAGAGAGAGGGAGATACAGAATCCAAACCAGGGTCCAGGCTCTGAGCTGTCAGCACAGAGCCCAACTCAGAGCCTGAACCCACGAACCATGAGATCATGACCTAAGCCGAAGTCAGAAGCTTAACCGACTGAGCCACCTAGGCACCTCAAGGTTATAATCTTTAAAAATTAACTATTTAAAATTCTGCCAAGCTATCCACTAATTCAAGAGGATATGTTTCATATTCATTTAAATGTTATTTCTTACTCTGTAATGTTTAATAAGGACATAAGTCCTTTTTTGTCTGAAAAGCCAATTTTGTGATAGAATGTTGTTGTCAAAAATCCATCTTAACACATAGTTAAGTGGTGGTTTGCACTGATAGATTAAAGTTAAAGATAAGATAAATTATTCTGAATAAAAGAGGTTGACAGAATGATTGCATCTTTGCAAAGAGACAAAGAGAACTCATTTATAATATAATGATTACAATTTAGGTAATGCTTAATATATGCCAGGAACTTCATACAGATTTACTCATAAAACCCATGCAATATCTGGGGATGAATCGTATTATCCCACCTTATAATAACAAAAAACAAGGCTTGCCAAGATCATATATCCTATATGATATCAAGGTTTCAACAAGTTTTCTTTCCAAAACTGCTTTCCCTTAGTCACTATGTTAATTTCATTGCCAAATTCAACAAATAATTCAAAAACAGCTAAGGACAGACTTGGTTACTCAAACTAAAATGTATAACTGTATTGTTATTAGAATGATTTAGACCAAAAAGTTCCCCACTCATTAAAATATTTTGAGTCTCTGTATAATTGAAGGTGCCACAATCTAAGCAAATCAGCAATGAACTTGGGCACCATTTCAAATCAACTACTTTGGTACCATGCAAAAGGCAGAGGCTCTCCATTTTTGGTGACAATGTCCTCACCACAGCTTTCAAATCCTAGATATGAATTTTAACAGACAGAATTCTGATGCCACTTCCTGCTAGTATCTTCCTTGGTACTTCTCTTACCTATTTCTGTCTCACTCAAACATTTATGAGGCCAGAGTCAGCTGTAGTAGCAACGAAGAATTGGAGTTTTGAAAGCACATCTGAAGTGGGGCTAATTTTTCCCATCACGTGTTTATCAATTAGGAGTAATAGAAAGAGGCAGGTGGGTACTTGGTTCGGCACTACAAATCTCACCTGCAAGTAGGTCCATAAATTAAAGACCCAGTTCTTACTAACAATGCAGGTTTGTGAAAGTAAAAATTTATACAGGTGGAGAAAAACAACAACAACAACAACAAAAAGAAAACCTCCTTCTAAAGGATTTCTGTTAACCACAGAGATTTGTGTAGGATTGTCACTGAGCTCTAGGGGGCTTTCCCAAAGAATGCCAAGGTCTCAAAGGAGGAAGCCAGGTTCAAAACAGAAAGAAATGTGACCTGTTCAAAAGATTGGACCCCATGGCAGTGGCCAAGAATCCAGTTTTCTGATAGTGTTCAAAGAAGCATAGTGTCTCTAACCAAATGTATGGGTGCAAGATGAAGAGTCCCAAGAAGGTTTAGCTGGCCTCGTCTCATGAGTTCTATAGAACAGAGTTCTTCCCCATCATATAAATTATTACAATCTATTAACAACAACAATACTAAGAAATTACTATGTATTGCCAGATATTGGACTACATGAATTATCTCATTAGAGGGGTCAAAACAGAGCTCTGAGAGAAGTATGGATAATATCCCATTTTACAGATAACAAAACCAGAAGAGCTTGTCTAAGTTTATAGAGCAAGAAAGTTATAGAGGCAGAATTTGAAATGAGGCTATCTGACTCCAGAGCTGAGTAATATACTGTGTGGTAGCATATTATACTTATTCATCTTCCCATCACTAGATTCACAGCATCTGGCAATGAGCCTAGGAAGGATTCAAGAAAGATCAACTGAACACATAAATGACAGAGGCAATATCCGGACCATAACATGTAAAGTGTCAAACCTTTATCCCTTTAAATAACTTAACTCCACTAAAGAGCAAGAAAAAAAAGGCTAAACATATACTAACATACCCAGAGACCACCTCTAAAACAGGGGTTAGCACACTTTTTCCATAAAAGGCTAGATAGTAAATGCTTTAGGTTTTGCAGGCAATACAGATTTCTGTAGCAACCACTCAGTTCTGACATTATAAGAAGCCTATGTATTATACAATACACAAATTAATGAGTGTGGTATGTCATAATAAAACTTTATTTATGGACACTAAAATTTGAATTTCATGTAATTTTCACACGTCATGAAACATTATCCTAGTTTTGATTTTTTTTCAACCGTTTCACAATGTAAAATGCATCCTCAGTGCGTGGGCCATGTATCCCAGAGCCAGGAAGCAGTCTGGAGTTGGCACACAGGCCATAGCTGGTTGGCCCCCACCTTAAATCACTTTTGCAATCGCCTTACCAATAGAAAGATTTTGAAAGACAACAGAGATGTGACTCAAAATTAAGTGAGATTCACCCAAATATGCTGTGTTGTTTTGGGGTCTTTTGGGGAAGAAATGACTGACATACAGAAAGTAGAGCCATTTAAACATTGGAGTTGTGCAGATGAACAAGTCAAAGAACAATGAAGTAGTAAAAGTGAGAGGAAGAATTCTGGTCTCCAGTTAACTAGCAGAAATTATGTCATTTATAAGATAATGAGAGAGGGGTGCCTGGGTGGCTCAGTCGGTTGAGCCTCCGACTTTGGCTCAGGTCATGATCTCATGGTTCATGGGTTTGAGCCGCGTGTCAGGCTCTGTGCTAACAGCTCAGAGCCTGGAGCCTGCTTCAGATTCTATGTCTCCCTCTCTCTCTGCCCCTCCCCTGCTCATACTCTGTCTCTGTCTCTCAAAAATGAATAAACGTTAAAAAATTTAAAAAAAAGATAATGAGAGAGACAAGAGGACACTTATTTTAAGCACCAGACACATTCAGAAACAGGTCAGAAAGATAACATCGGTTACCTAAGGCCTCACTACATCTCCTTCAGCCAAGATGGCAATTAAATGATCTTTTTTAAGTGAGCGAATTCAAATTCTTCATGCTCAGTCATTAAAATATACCTAAATAGTTAGACTGTACATAAGAAGAGAGAATACAGATCTGGGTGTTCTATTTTTTCATCTACACTGGAAGACTGAAGAAGCCTCCATTTCTGTCAAACCAGATTTCCCCCCATCCTTTCAAAAGAATTTCTGCACCCAGCCCAGACAGCTGACTGGGGCCAGAGAAAACCACATAGTCATGCAGGTGGAACAGAGGCAAAACCTTTTATCCTCCCCTGGCCACATCCTTCTCCCTGTCCTCACAGAAACTACACAGTCCTTCACCTTTCTCAAGTGCTAACCAACCCCGTCTTCTCTCCAGCTCTCCTCTCTGCTGATGACCTTGTTTCTGTGGCACAGAGAATTTGGAGCTGTCAGGAAGAACGGCCTTCAACTTCCTGCCCTCTGAGTGACAAACATCAGGATCTCATCCTCACTCTTCCTTTCAAGTCTCAAGCTGAAATGTTTCTTTGCCTTGTTTCAGGCAAGTCCCTCCACCTGTGACCTCCATCCAGCTGCCCCCACCCCCATCTCATCTGGCATAAGGACTTTGTTCCATTTCTCTACCCTCTCTTCTGCATTGTCACATGTCCCCTCTTTCACTGCTCTGTCTGCACAGCTTGTAAATACACAGCTCTCTCTCTCGGGGTGTAAACAAATTCAGGAACCTGGATCCTGTCCACCTGGCATTGGCTTGCAACTCTGCTTGTACCTCATGGAAACTTCACATCCAGTCCTTCAGAACATGCAACTTTCTGTCCACATCCTCACCTCCCATTCACTCACGAGGCCCCCCGCAGCCCAGGCTCACCATGGCACTAAAACATCTCTGGCAAATATTCCCAAGATCCTTCCCTCCCCTGAATTAAATGTGTGCTTTTATTGATGTACTAATGGAAAATGTAAACATAATCCTCTATATGTTTAATTCCTAGGTTTAGTTATACTATTTTAAAGTTCTCATTAAATAATTCCAAACTGAAAATAAACTGGCCCTCATAAAACCTCTGATAAAACACCAAGCGATGAGAACGTGGTAAGTCCATATCCATGTTTTCAAGATAATTTCAGGTCTCAAATGACCCAAATTTGTACCCCACTAGTTTTACCATAAGAGATAGTCAATCACTCATAACACCCGTGCTTTAAACACAAATAAAGAGAACAAAATATATTATTTTCTCCCTTTTTTTGAATTCCTCATTTTTCTGTTTTTTTTCAGTAATGATTATAATTCATTATAAATGCAGAAAGTAAAAGTCTTTCCATACTCTGTCCTCCCCAAAACATCTATTATTATAATTGCCACTAAGCTGCCTAGACCTCCATCCATAAAGAACATATGTGTATGTATGTATGTGCAATCTGGTCAAAATTCTAATTCTCTTTGGTCTCATTTTACCCAACATCTTCTTAACATCTGACACAACTGATTCCTTCTCTTTTCTGGACACACTCACTTCTCTTATTCAACGAAATTGATTTTATACTTAAAACACCTTCTTTCCTTTAGCCTACTTCTCTTACACACCGAATTCTAACAGATTAGTTCAGGAAGTCATGTTATCTCAGCTGGACAGCTACATTCAACTTCTAACTGGTCTCTCTGCCTCTATTCTTGCCCATCTCTAATATATATTTCATATTGCTACAAACATAATATTTTTCCAATGAAATATGATCATGTCACTTCTCCAGCTGAAGGGCTCCAATGACTTCCTTGGATGAAACTCATACTGCCCAACACAAAATGTAAGACCATACATGATCTGACCCCCATTTAACTTGTCATCCTTAGCATTTACCAAGTCACCTTCTCACACATCATGATTTACCAAAATGAAACTATAGTTCTTTGAACTTGCTCCTTCTACCTGGATTACCACTATCACATCCTCCCCTATCTCTACAGTCTGTTTAAGAGACAACTCACCTTTGAATACTCGGTTTAAGCAATACCATTCTGATGAATGCTTTCTTTCCCCTAAGCCTTCAGGTAAAACTCAACATGCCTGTTTTATAGTTTCTTGTATTTTTAGAAAATTTTTAAGCCTACCTGCACCTAATGAATTATAAGCTATTTGAAGGAAAAGACTGAGCCTGAGTTGTTGCTATATCCCTAACAAATTTTTTAGGGATACTTTGCTCATTTATGGAGACTATTTACTGAGCATCTATAATGACTTGGATATTATTCTAGACATCTTACATTCATTATCTCATCTAATATTCACAATTACCCCATCTCTACTTTACAGAATCAAAAACCAAGGGATGATATAGTCTAAATAACTTAACCAATGTTACGCAGCTAGTAAATGTGGAGCCAGAATTCAAGTATGGCCATGGTAGTGTGGTTTCTTCTCCCAAAAAGTAGCTCTGACTTAGCATTTGATACTGTTATTATTTATTCTGTCCTATGTGATTTATCCCCAATTTATGCCCCATCCTCAATAAGAGACAATGGATCCTACTCCCTTCTTTAGGCTTGAGAGAACACTCAATATACAATCAATACAATATAATATACAATATTATGCATTATACAATATATTGTATAATATATTATACAATATAAAAAGAAATTTTTACCACATCTGCCTACATAGAAATCAAGAGAGATGAATACTTCCTTTATAAATCCAAGATCGTAGGTTGCCATATTCTAGCTATAATTCCATTGTTCTACATATGTCCTGGTTTGGTTCTGATTTGTCCATTATTATTTTATCAGAAGAGCAGCTAAGTTGCTGGTAGATGAAATATTTCTGTTAAGTTCATGTCATAACTTTGAACACTTTGAAGTTTGGATGTAGAGTAACTGAAGCTACAGAAATCTATCTTTACAAACTTCCTGGTGGTTGACTGATATTTACTAAATATAATTCCTCTAAAATTATATATTATCTCACCACTCTTGCTGTGCCATTAAATCATTCGTAAGATTGCCTGTACATGTACAGACCTTGGACCCTAATACTCCAGCATGGACATTGAATGTATTTATATTTATAGTATCAAAAAAAGGTATAGAAAGTATTTATATTTGCAAATGGGAATTACATAGAGAATTGCTCATTTCCAATAATGTGCAATATCAATGTGCCAAAAGAACACCAATTATTAACTAAGTATAAAATATACTCTGGGGGGCGCCTGTGTGGCTCAGTCAGTTGAGCGTCTGACTTTGGCTCAGTTCATGATCTCGCGGTCTGTGAGTTCGAGCCCCACATCGGGCTCTGTGCTGACAACTCAGAGCCTGGAGCCTGCTTCGGATTCTGTGTCTCCCTCTCTCTCTGCCCCTCCCACGCTAACGCTCTGTCTCTCTCTGTGTCAAAAATAAATAAACATTAAAAAATAAATAAATAAATAAAATATACTCTGAGTTGAGCATTAAAACAATCCACTTTATTCATAAATATAGAGTAAAGTAATTTTCTTTAAAATATAAAATTAAAAGGAAATTAGCAACTGTTCTTTTATTTATAAGAAAGAAGTTAACTGTGTTGTGTGTAAATAAAAAGTTTAAGACATAGTGTAAACACTGCAGTGTAAAGAGGGAAAATGCTACCAGAAGACACAGTGGATCTGATCAGGGCTTACAAAAAAACATAGTTGTTTATATGTAACTTTATCTCTTAGCCTCAGGGGTAACCGTTTCATTCTGGAGAGGCAATATACTTTGCCAGAAAAATCTGTTTTCCATTATTGATCCAAAGGAATCATTAAAAATTCCATATCCTTAAAAAATGTGCTTCCACATTCACTGAATAGTTTCTTATGTACATTTGACTTGTTGCCCAATACATTACACACACAACAATGACTATCACATGCCTACTGAGTATCTGGAATTTCTAAACCAATGCTTCTGTGTATTTCTAATTACGTCAATTTTTTTTTCCCTTTGATATTGACTGAATGTCGTCTCAACAGAAGACAACACAGTCAAAATGCCCTTGCAGTTAAAGCACTGGGGTCAAAATACCTGCTATGATCAACCACTGTGCAAGGGCTAAAGTCACGATATATTATAAATCTGACCATCCCAGAGCCTTTAGTGTTGTTGGGAGTAGAGAAGTAAGGCATTAGAGAAGTTGGCTGTTACACAAAGCAAGAAGCAATCCAGGTGTTGCTCAAGTCCTCTCAAATCATGAGTCATTAATTTGAGCAAGAAATTCTGAGCTGGAATAAAATAAGTTTGAAATAAAATAATTTTAAAAGCCACAACTACAGTCTTCAAGTGGCCATTTTATAGCAGTCTATTTCATGAGGTTCATTCAGCATCTACCATTAAATAACTCATTTACAGATCAAGAATTTTGGAGAAAGTTTCTTTGTGTATGGTATTTTTAAAAATCTGATGGTTTTAGTGATCTAATTTTAAGAAAGCATTTTACATGCTGAGTAGGAAAAGATTCACTTCTCCTAAGTGTTTCTCTTTTTCTTTCAAACTACTACCACACTCACAACGCTTCTGACACCAGATGGGTGGGTTTTGTTCCCCACACCAAGCAGTCTTCTGTGACACCAGCTGGGGGTCCTACAATTCAATCCAGTTTTGACACTAAAAAGAATTAGTGCAAACCCCACGGGGTAAGGGCTCAGTCTCACAAGACTGTCCCACCCCCAGTTCAGATACCAAGCCCAAGTAGTATGTTCCTAGCTTACCCACAACTTCTCAAACTTGGTTCCCATGACCCCCTGCTTGGAATTGATTATTTGCTAGAATAGCTCAAAGAACTCAAGGAAACACTTCCATTTACCAGTTATTTATATAATAAAGAATATGATAAAGGATACAGGTGAACAGCCAGATGAAGAGATACAGTGAGGCATTTTAGGATCCCGAGCACAAGAGTTTCTGTCCCTGTGGTGTTGGACTCCACCACCATCCGAGCAGGTAGATGTGTTCACCAACCCAAAAGCTCTCCTAACCTCTTACTTTGGGGATTTTTATGGAGGCTTCATCATGTAGGTGTGATCAATCATTAACTCCATTTCCAGCCCCTATGCCCACTCTGGAGAATGGGAAATGGGGTTGAAAATTCCAAGCTTCTAATTATGGCTTGGTCTTTCTGAGGATCAGCTCACATCCAGGAGTCCACCAAAAGTCACATCATTTGAACAAAAGACACTGCCAGCATCCAGGAAATTCATAGGGATTTAGGAGCTCTGTGTCAGGAACCAGGGGCAAGGATCATTATATATACATATTTCTCATTATTTCACACATGCCTAAACAAATTATTTTTAGGCCTCAAACCCATCAGCTAACATACATACAATTCATACAAATTCTTAACCACAGCTTCAAAAATAATGTAAAGAATACTTGCTCTGTTCCTAGCACTATGTATGAGCTTTACCTCTAACTGCATCTTTGAAAGCCTCTAAGAACCATATTGATACAAGTACAAGAATTGATACAAGTACAGCCCCAATTTTACAGATAATGAAACAGTCAAAAGGCATAGAGGTGGTTTAAATTTCAATTTTGAACCCAAGAAACCTGAATCTCATAGCCCATGCTGTTATTCAATATATTATTATTCTAAGAGCAACCCAACAGCCAAATAAGGAATATATAGAATCAAAGGGTTGTATGATAGATAGGTAGATAGATAGATAGATAGATAGATGATAGATAGATAGACAGACATGCCTGCAGACATTTAAATTTATTTATAAATTTCTTTTTTATTGTTTTATTTATTTTTGAGAGAGAGGGTGAGAGGGAGACAGAGAGAGACAGAGACAGAGCATGAGCCAGAGAGGGATAGAGAGAGAGGGAGACACAGAATCTGAAGCAGGCTCCAGGCTCTGACCTGTCAGCACAGAGCCCAACACGGGGCTTGAAGTCGTGAACCATGAGATCACGATCTGAGCCAAAGTCAACCAACTGAGCCACTCAACCGCCTCTATATATTTTTATCATATATACTCAGTTGCCAAGACCTATCAAATACGAGCTCCATACTTTATGCTTAATAATATACTGAGGAAATATTCAACTTCAGCTTTTCTGAAAAAAAAAAAAATCCAAAGGTTTTCTGTTCTATGTATTGTTTGCCTGACTTAAATTATTATTGCAAATGAAAATGTTAGTTACTATATGTAAATCTGTTTATATTAAAATTTAATAAATGCAAAATGCTACATTACAAATATTCATTAAACAAAAGCTCCTTTTAAAATTTTATTTTATTTTATTTTTTTAACTTTTCATAAACCTTTTTTCAGATAGGAAAAAGCAAACCAGATGACCATTAATCACGTTACATTTTGACATTCTATGACAAAAGTGAAAGCTCTTTTTTTTAATCTAGTACTCTGTTGAAAGAAAAAATAAAAGAAACTAGTCTCCCACCATATTAAATATTAGACAATTATAATAACCAATATATCTGATAGTTGTCAAAAATTAGCAATAAACATGAATTTTAGCTGGCTCTTAACATGCCTGAAACTTATTTAAGAACCTACCAGAACAAATGAAATTTTGTTCTATTTCTTAAGGCCCTGTTTCAAAAACCTGTTGCCTCTGCTGACATTAACAATAGCCCTTCGAAACCTCATAGCCATCATCTAAAACAGCAACTTTCAGAGTGTGCTCTTATGACCCCCCAAGACCCTGTCTGGGGGTCGGAGAGCTCAAAACTATTTTCAAAATAATACTAAGATATTATTTGTATTTTTCACTCCCATTCTCTTCCAAATATACAATGCAGTTTCCCAGAGGGCTACATAATGCGTACTACCATGACAAACTAGTGCAGGAGGTAATGTGAGAATTCAGTGATCTTCTATTAGTCACAGATATTAAGGAGAGCTGCAAAAATCTAAAACAATACCCCCATTATCACTATTTTTTTGTTTTGAAAACTATAGTTCTTTTAAATAAATATGTCATTTTGACATTAACAAGCAATGAAGGTATTATTTTGAAATGAACATATAAATTTTGAACACATATAAATCTGTATTAACTTTTCTCAGTTTCAATTACCAACACAGAAAATATAGATAGATATAAACAAAAGCTCCTTGAAGTCCTCAATAATTGTTAAAGGGGATCTTGAGAACCACTGATCTAAAGCACTCATTATTTGTCCATTCCTTACTCTTTCTGTGCTTAGCTTATTGACTATTATCATCCTTGATGTGTTGTTCCATTTTTGGTTGTCTATTACCTTACAAAATCTAAGACAGTACAAAGTCTTCTGATTCCTACTTTTGAACAGACAAATTAGTCTCAGTCAATGATTCCATCTGAGGGTATGATACATCAGATGGTGCTATTCCAAAGACAGACTTGACAGAATCTGTTCTGAACAACATGATGCTTTATCTGGAATATGCCATGCCATTATGGAAGTCTGGGAACTTATTGTTAAAGAAAAATTTGTTAAACTTTATTGTTAAACTTCTTGATGTCTGGGAATTTTCATGTTGGTATTATGTAAGATGATGAATTATATTAAAAGCATTTAGACCCTCAGCATATCAGACTCCATACTGGGCCTTCCACAGGTTCAATACTGATAAGGGCCAGCCCAGACCATCCATATGCCTGACTTGGAGACTGGCCTGAGT